>NC_050573.1:287248389-287445889 GCF_011100635.1 Trichosurus vulpecula | reverse complement strand
GATGAGTTCTACAGTGTGTCTCACTGGGGCTTCTCTTTTAAACATGTGGCAGATGTTCATTGTAAAGAGAGCACAGGTAGCAGGAGCTCTGGGGGCCTTGAGCTCTTAATCTCACTTACACAGATGGAAGGGAAAGTCCTGAGAAGTCTAACAGCAAAACGAATAAGACTCCTCTTAAATTTTCAAAATGACTGTGCCTAGGTAATCTTTAGAAAATAAACTTCTTTAAATCAATTATGTGAATTTTTATTTCAGAAAATGCCTCCAGGACAGCTATTTGCTTCTCTATTCTTTGCTAAATGAAAGGTAATCCTTTAAAAAAAATCATTTTTCCCATTCCCATTTCTACACTATTTCAATCATTTAAAAGCTTGGATAGAGAAAAATCTCATATAGCTTATAAAATAGTTATAGACACAATGAGAGTCAATAGAAAAACAAAGAGAAAGATATGAATGCCACACTAAAAAGCATAACTAAAATAAAATAATAAAATGTAAAAAGTCTGACTAAAAGAGGAATTTTCATTCAGAATGTATAGTTTGAAGATATTTAAAAAGGAAGAACAATAAACTTTTAAGGCATTGTACTTGAAATCAGGAAAAAGATCTTCATTCAAATCTGGCCTTAGACATTTACTAATTGTGTGGCCTTGGGCAAGTCACTTAACCTGTGCCTCCATCTTCTCATCTCTTAAAATGAGAGGGTTGGATTTGATGACTTTCCGAGGTTCCTTCCAGCTCTAAATCTAAGGTTCTGTGACTGGAACTGTGATTTAATCAATATGGGAAAGCCCCTGGTCAGTTAGTCAGCAAGCAATTATTATTAAGTGCCTGGTATGTTCTGGGCACTGTGCTAAGCAATGAAGATACAGAGAAAGGCAAAAGAAAGTCCCTGCCCTCAGGGAACTTATAGTCTAATAGAGGAGACAACATGCAAACAACTACACACAAATAAACAGGATTCAGGATAAAATGGAAACAACCAACAGAGAATTAATAAGGATTGGGAAATTTTTCCTGTAGAAGGGATTTTAGTTGGGTCTGAAGGAAGCCAGGGAAGCAGAGAAGTGGAGATGAGGATGGAAAATATTCCAGGAATGGGAGATGGCCAGAGAAAATTAGTGAAGCCAAGAAATGGAGTGTCTTGTTTGAGGAACTGTAAGAAGGCCAGTGTCCCTGGATCAAAACTTATGTAAGGTAAGGGGAAGGAATGAGGGCAAGGCTTTAAGATGACTGGAAAGGTGGAGGAGCTGAGTTACAAAAGACTTTGAATACCAAACAGACTAATGGCTGTCATACCAATTAGCAGGCTATTGAATTTAGATGTGAAAAGCTAGAGGACTGTACCAGGTTAGCGGCAAGATCAAAGAAAAGAAGGAAGTGTACTGAGAGATGTTACAAAGGTGCAACTGAAGGTGAGGGGGTACAACCCTGGAAATCCCCCCTTGAACTTTCCCATAGGATTGATACCTTAGGTGAATGCCAGAGACTTTACCTGAGGCATTGACCCATCCCAGTAATCCTCTCAACTGGCCTTCCATTCGGGCTTACACCCAGTCTCCCAGTTCTCTCTTACTTTTAACCTATCCCAGCCCTTCACTGTCTGTTACCTCCAGGATCACTCTGTCTATTTCCCACCCTTAATTTCATCTAGATCCCATTCTCCCTTGGCCACGTGGTCCAGGTCCCTGGCATTCACCTAGGGCACCGGATCCTTCTCCCTTACTTCCCAGTCACCCCAAACTACTTGGCCCACTCCTTCCCACAGTCTTTCTGTAAATAAGATCCATCTTGCCTCCATTAAAGTACACAGATTCCTTAAGAATCTGGCCAATATGGCAGATTTTTAGACTCATACCCACCCTGACTGGTATTCTAATAAACCTTATCTTTGACTGAAAGAAGGCTTGGGTCGAATCCATTCGAGGCAGGACCCACATGTTGCTATTTCGGGGTCCCAGCACCCATAAACCTCAACAATGGCCTTCGACAAGAGATTGGGGAGAGAGGGGATTGAGAGGTAGTAAGGAGTTGTAGATACCAGCTGAGTGGTAAGTCTGAGGGACTGGAAGGATGGTGGTACCCTCAAGAGTAATAGGGAAGTTGGCAGAGGAGAGAGTTTGGGCATGAAAGATAATGAGATCAGCTTTTGGATATATTCAGTTTAAGATGCCCATATGATGTCCAGTTCAAGATGTCTAATAGGACATAGTGGGGGCACTCTGCTCTCTCCAGCTAGAATGTTACAGTGCAACAGGAAATTCACTATCACCTAAAGAATTCCACTTCATTTTTGTTCAATTCTAATTGTGGGGGAGGTTTTTCTTGGAGTTGAAATTTGCCTCCTTGTAATTTCTATCAGACAAAACAAGTTCTGGCCTTTGGGAAAAAGTGAAATTTTATCACTAGCATTATCGTCACCATCATCTTTCACTTGATAACCCTTTAACTATTTAAAGCTAGCTTCCCTTCCCCTTCTCCCAAGTCTCTTCTCCAGACTAAACATGTCCAGATTCTCTTTTTTTCTATTTCTTTTTGCAATATATTCTGTTGCCTTTTATTTATTTTATTAATATTTACTAATTACATTTTAAACTTTATTTTACTTTTAATTTATGGAATAAGATAAGCATTTTTATAACATGGTATAATAAAAAAAATTATTGCACATGAAACTGCAAATCTGTTATGTACAACTTGTCATTTCTTTTAAATACATAATAAAGTTATCATGCAAATTTCTTTTTTTTCTTTTCCTTTTTTTTCTTCCCTCCCCACACCCCTAAAGATGGCTAGCATTAGACACAAATAGGTACATACATGTAAAATTATTCTATACATCTATTTATCAATTCTTTCTCTGGATGCAGATAATGTCTTCCTACATATGTCCCTTATTGTCAGTTTGGGTATTTATAATAGACAAAATAACTTATTCACTCAAAGTCGTTCTTAAAACAATATTGCTGTTACTGTGTACAATTTTCTTTTGGTTTTTACTCATTTCGCCCTTCATTATTTCATGCAAATCTTTCCATGTTTTTCTAAAATTAGTGAGTTCATCTTTTCTTATAGCACAGTAATATTCCATCATAATCGTATACCACAACTTGTTCAGCCATTCTCCAATTGATGGGCATCCCTGCAAATTCCAGTTCTTTACCACCACAAAAAGAGGTGTTATACACATTTGAGAACATATAGGTTCTTTCCCTACTTCCCTAATCATCTTTGGAAATAGACAATAGTGGTATTGCTGGGTCAAAGGGTATAGATAGTTTAATAACTCTTTTCATGCCCAGATTCTAAAAAAAAAAAAGGCTCCTCCCATGGCTTGGTTTCTACTTTCTTCACTCTTTTCTGAATTCACTCATACTTGTCAGGGTTTTTTGAGCCTGCTTTGTGACATCATCGGCATAAGGAACTCACGGTGTGCAATCTTCTTCTACCAACACAAATACACACCTTCTCTGCAAGTTCTAATCTTACAGTGTTGCCATGGGGCACTGAGAAATTGGGTGTCTTGCCCAGGGTAACACAGTCAATATATGTCAGAGGTAAGACACCCATGCTCCCTGTCTTGTCAACATCATTTTTAAAATGGTATGAAGAAGTGTACAAAATACATTATATATGGTCTGACTTGGTTAGAGTGTAATGGGACTATTATCTTCCTCATTCTGGGCACTATCTTTCTATTAATGTAACCTAAGATTGTATTATATTTTTTAGCTATCACAGTACACTGTTCATTTTGTATTGAATTTGCAATTCACCAAAACTCTAGGTCTTCTCCATGTGAACTACTCTTTAGCTGCATCTCCCACATCCTGTAATATACAGCTGTTTCTTTTCATTGAAGGGCTATATATTAAAGGGCTTACCACCTGGCTGATCAGATCTTTCTGGAACCTGATTCTGACATCCTTAAAGTTCTTTATGAGAAATGCTTTTGTCCCTCAAAGCCTCTGTCACTTTCAAATTTGATAAGTAATACTTTCTTCCAAATCACCAATAAAAATGTTGATCAGAATTAGGCGTAACAGACAGCCCTATAGCACTCAACCAGATGAAGTCCTCCACATTTTCACTGATTCATTAGTTAAAACTCTTTGGATATGGTCAATCAAACATTCCTAAACCTACTCATCTAAGTTTTCTACAGTTTAGTGTACTATCATTCCTCATTTCTCTCTCTCATATATGCTCTTTTAAAATATGAATAGACTCATGATCTCCCAGCACAGACATATCATTCCCTTTGAACATTTTACTCTTTTCTTATTGGAATCATTCACTCTTAAATCACCTGGATTTCATTCCTTAGAGCATCCATATTCCTCACTGATAAGCTGACTTCTCTTTTTGAGTCTGAACTATGGAAACTTTACTTCTACCTTTGAATTCTTTGAAAGCCACTCTCCCAAAGTCATATGGGTTGGTAGATGATCTCTGGGTTCCTTCCAACTTCCAACACTTCCTTTCAAGCTCCTTATTGTCTTCACTTTATATATCCTAGAGCTATCTGAGAAATCTCCACTTGTTCTATAATTGGGTTATTGAAAGAGAAATTAGTTTCCTGCAAAATTCATTCAACCTTTAGAGTGATTACTATGTGTAAGGCAGTATATACTAGGGTGGTGCATTGGTAACTAAGGTGAGACTTTCTTACTGTTTTAGAATGACAAATTAATTAAGTCTCTTTGATTGAGCCTTACTAGGTGCAAAGCCCCAAGCCCAAACCCCTAATTACTAGGTGCTAAGCCCATGTGGCTGTGAAGCCCTCAGGGTCCTAAGGGGAGTTGCTAAGACCAGAACCAATAGTAGGAGCCTAAGTTCTGGTTCTCAGATGACATTTCGGCTAAAGAGTGTATAAAAAGAGAGAACAGAGCTATTTCCTTGGGGCTCTGACTCTGGTTCAGCCATTATTATGAGTTCCCCAGCTCCTGAACTCAGATGTTGGTTTCTTGGTAACTATGAATTGTATTTGGTCTGTTTATAATGTGTGTTTGTAATTTGTTTGTATTCCCTCTGAAGTTCAGGGTGCTGGCTTTTTCCCCTGAACTAAGTGAACGATACTTGTATGTTGGTTTGAAATAAGATTGTTAACCCCCTAACGCTACTCTCCTTAGTAAAACAGATCAAAAGAACTTGTGCTGGCAGCGTTCTTGTTGTTGCACTTGTGTTGGTCATTCACCCCCACAGCAGCTGCTAGCTGAATGGTTGCAATGGGTGGGGAAAATATAAAGATGAATAGGACCTACAGTTTTTATATTCTTAGAGAAATCCAAGACTTAAGCACATAGTAGATGTTTAACAAATGTTTGTGGGTTGAATTAAATTGCATGAGGGCACTGAGAAGTTGTGACTTGCCTAGGGTCACAAAGCCAGTATGATGTGCAAGAGAGAGGACTTGAACCCAGATCTTTTTGACTCCAAGAGTAGGTCTCTAATTACTATACTCACTGCTGCTGCTGATGATGATGATGGTGATGATGATGGTGATGGTGATGGTGATGGTGATGGTGATGGTGATGGTGATGGTGATGTGATGGGGGGAGGGTTTGGGGAGGGTGATGGTGGTGGGGTGGGGATGATAATGATGATGGTGATGGTGATGATGATGATGGTGATGATAATGATGATGGTGGTGATGATGGTGACAATGATGATGGGGGTTTGGGGAGGGTGATGGTGGGGGGGGGGGGGGATGACAATGATGATGGTGATGGTGATGATGATGATGGTGATGATAATGATGATGGTGGTGATGATGATGGGGGAGGGTTTGGGGAGGTGATGGTGGGGGGGTGGTGATGATGATTATGGTGATGATAATAATGATGATGGTGGTGATGATGGTGATGGTGGTGATGATGATGAATAATGATATCTTCAGGTAACAATTAAGATAATATTTGTAAAGCACTTGGCACATAGTAGGTGTTAAGTAAATGCTTGTTCTCTTCCCCTTCTCTTCTTTGAACAGATGACTCTTTAGATCTGGTCATTCAACCTGTTCCAAACCTACAATGCAAAAGCCCACCTATTCCCTAAGCCACATCTCTTCATCTTTTCCCTAAGAATAGAATTAGAGATTTTATCAAATCTTTGCCAAAATCTGGATAAGCTATAGGGCAGCTAGGTGGCACAGTGGATAGCATGCTGGACCTGGAGTCAGGAAGACTCATGTTCCTGAGTTCAAATCAGACCTCAGACACTTACTAGCTATGTTACCCTGGGCAAGTCACTTAACCCTGTCAACCTCAGTTTCTTTACCTGTAAAATGAGCTGGAGAAGTAAACAGCAAACCACTCCAGTATCTTTGCCAAGAAAACTCTAAATCAGGGTCACAAAGAATCAGACATGACTCAAGCGAACAACAACAACGATAAGCTATGTCTAACAGCAGCCCTTTTGACATTGCCATTTGGTGACTGTCATAAAAGGAAGTGAGATTAATCTGGCACGCCTTGTTCTTAATAAAGCTATGTTAGATCTTTGCAATCATCACCTCATTTTCTAGATCTTCAGGAACAATCCCTTTAATAATATATTCCGGAATTTTGCTAGGAATAAAAGTCAAGTTTGCTGGCCTAGAGTTGACAGACTACTTCTCTTCTTTTGAAAATGAGAAAATCTTTCCCATTCTCCACAATCATTCAAACACTGGCAATACTTCATCAATTTTGTCTTCCAGCTGTTCCAATATAAGATATATCCAACCCATAGTACTGTGTTAGATGGATTGCGGAGGTAACTGGAGGCATAGTCTATTTAAAAGGATATTGATGCAACCCATGTGATGAGAGATAACAAGGTTCGGAATGAAGATAGTGATGGTGAAGAAAAGTGGGTGAATTTGATCCATTTCACATATGTAGAATCAATAAGACTTGGTAAACGAATGGAAGCCTCTCTGGGTAGCTGAAGGGAGAAAAAAGGAGACTAATTGACATTGAAAAGAAGAGAACATAACTTTATGCCAAGTCCTGAATAATTCCCCCAGAGCCTCCAAAAATGTATATCCCAGGCTTTAAAGACCAGCTAAATGGAAAAGTGGATGTGAATGGTAGGAAGGGAAATAGCAGCTTTCTGGCATTCACCATGGTTATGAGGTTTCTCACCTCATGTCTCCAGTTTGGCTGTGAGATCCCTCCTTCTAATACCCCAGGCAACAAATAAAAACTGTGCTAAATCAACCAATTGGGCTCAGGGCCTTCATTTTCTTATCTGTGAAATGAGGGGATAGAATAACGTTATCTTTAAAGTCAATGCAAGACACAGTATTCTATACCAAAGTAAGAGACTTACTCAAAGGATCAAGAAATTACAGGGTTTCATGGTGGGTTCTCTCAGAATGATCACAGAACCTCAGAACTGGAAAGGGCCTCAAGAGTTCAACTTGTACCTAGCCAAGAATCTCCAGTACAAAATCCCTGATAAGTGGTCATCCAGCCTCTGCCTGAAGATGTCTAAGAATGAGGAACCAGCTACTTCTTGAGGCAGCCCGCTCTGTCCAAGACAGCTCCAATTATTAGGAAGCTTTTCTTTGTATCAAGCCTAAATTTGTCTCTCAGCAACTTCTACCAGTTACCCTATAGGGCTAAGCAGAGAAAGTCTAATCTTTCCTTTATTTATATATGTGTGTGTACGTATATACTTTATATATACATGCATATATATTTCTATATACACATGTGTGTATTTTATATATATGTATATATGTCATATATATATATATGTATATATATATATATATGTATAATGATCACTATCATGTTTTCCCTGAATCTTCTCTCTTCTGCAGGTTAAACATTAGCCTGGAGATTCTAGGATTAAATGAGATAATATTTTTTAAAGTGCTTAGCATAGTGCATAGCACATAGTTGGTGCTTTCGTTGCTGTTCAGTCATTGCAGGCGTATCCAACTCTTCATAATCCCATCTGGAGTGGTTTGCCATTCCCTTCTCCAGTTCATTTTACAGTTGAGGAAACTGAGGCAAACTTGCTCAGGGACAGATAGCCAGTAAATGTCCGAGATCAGATTTGAACTCAGGTCTTCTTGCCCCCATGCCCTGCCTTTTATCCACTGCACCACCTAGTTTGGTGCTATATAAATGCATATTCCTTTCTGTTCTATTTCCATGAACCAATTTTTGTAAGCAATGCTCTCCTGTCCTCCCACCATCCTGATCAGTCTCTTGCGGCCATACCCTAGCTCGGCACCATGATCCAACCAGGACGCAGCACAGTAGGACTATCACCTCTCTGGTTTTCTAACACCCGCATGACATGTTGTTCTTGCTGTTGCTATGTCACATTGGCACACCAAGCTCAAAATCTCCAGATCATTTTCAAGGGCATGGATGCCTTGACCTGCCCCACCCCTACTTGATGAAGGTGAATTTTTGAACCCATTGTAGAACTTTACCTTTAATAGGGATAACCCTAACTAAATTTCATTTAATTAGATTCTGTTCTATTCTATTCAGATCCCTTTGGGTCCTGACTGGCACAGACATGTTAGCTGCCCCTCTTGGCTTTGTGTCATCTGTCAATTTGATAATTAAGACTTACTGTGCACTATTTAAGAACTCAAATGGTTAGGTAAGTCATGATGTTTTCACATCAATGTTAGTAATCCTCCACCAAATTCTAATTCTGATGGTTCATTGAAGGGTGAAAGTGACCCTGGGTTTGCAAAGACTGTGCCAGGAGAACGCAAACTCTGATGTGTTGGAAAGTACAAGTCTGAGATGAATGGTGCGTCTCCCTGGTCCGGGGGGGCCAGAAGGCTGGCACTCGATAGTGATGGATTTTCAGACACAGAAGCCATTCACTGGTTGGGATGGCGACTCTGGAGAGTAAATAAGGCATTAAGCTTGTAGTCAGAGAGACCAGGTTTCAAATGTTACTTTAAATATCCGTCTGGGCCTCTGCTTCCATTTAAATGCTATGATCAGTGTGCAATCCCAGGGGAGAGGGGGGATGGAGAAGGGGCATCTGCGGGAGTTGTTTGTTTTTAATAAAGCCAATGTATTTAGGCAGTGGTTAGAGCGCCAGAAATGAAGTCAGAAAGACCTGAATTCAAAACTCTCTGATACATACTATGTTATCTGGCATAGCATATACTCTTCTACCCACTATACTGGATTGTATGACATATAATATTCTATATACTATAATACATAATTATCCTATTCTATACCATATACTATAGTATACTATACTCAGTACTATGCAGTTAGTTGTTCTGTTGTGTCTGACTCTGTGTGACCCCGCGGACCACAACATACCAATGCTGTCCATGATGTTTTCCTGGCAAAGATACTGGAATGGTTCGCGATTTCTTTCCTCGGTGGTTTAGGTAAACAGAGGTGTAGTGACTTACCCAGGGTCACACAGCTAGTGAGCATCTTAAGCAGGATTTGAATTCAAGTCTTCCTAACTCCAGACCCAGCGTTCTATCTGTTTTCTCAATCAATATACAAACTACAGGGATGCTTAGGTATAATTTAGTGGCTCCCCTTCCTATTTGTGTTTGATGCCATTGGTATATAATATTCTCTATATCAAATATCATATTGTAATATAGTATAATTACCATACATGTATATTATGTATACTATATTGTATGGTATATAGTGGGCAGCTAGGTGGTTCAGTGGATAGAAGGCTGGGCCTGGACTCAAGAAGTCCTGAGTTCAAATCCAGAGAATCCAGCCTCAGACACTGTAATGGCAACCACACTGGAATACTCAGGATGGCTGCTAGGGCAGGTTCTTCTATCTACTTTACTGTGACCGATAGCTGTTTCAGGGGTCAACAATCTTCTTTAATTAAACAGAAAAAAAATACAGGGAAATAAAGACCAACAGACAGGGCTTCAAAGTTTTACATCCACTACCAAATCGAGAGAGCCTTTACCTCTGAGAGGCTGGGGAGCTCTGAACATACAGCCTCTCAGAGTCTCTACCAGGGAATCACAACATCTTTCTCCTAAGTGAGGCCCCAAAGAAAAAGCTCACCTCTCAGAATATATACTCTCTCAGCTAATAGGCTCAGGGCCTAATTAGAAATTAACAAAAAGTGTGTAAGCCTTCCTCCAAGCAAGCTTCCCTTAGTGGGCTCCGCATGAGGCCTATTGATAGGCGGGGAAGATCTTATTCCCTGTTAACCTTACAGACACTTAGTAGCTATGTGATCCTGAGAAAGGCATTAATCTTGCTTACCTCAATTTCCTCATCTGTAAAATAAGCTGGAGAAGAAAATGGCAAACCACTCTAATATCTTTGCTAAGAAAACCCCTAAAGGGGTCACAAGCACAATTAAAACGACTAAACAAAAATTTTTTTATATATGTATATATGTGTATGTGTGTGTACATGTATATACACACATATATTATATAGCATATACATAAATATATTTATATATGTGTAAATATGCTATAGTATGGTATATAGTAAAATACATCCTACATATTCTGTATATACATATATATATATATATATATATATATACACAGTATATATAAACCTATCACATATGTATGGTATTATTTATCATGCATATGTAATACATAATGCATCACCCACGCATAATAAGCCATTTATCATGTATGTACAATATATCATTTATCTGGCATGTATTATTTATATATTTCTTTTCTTTATTAACACGTAAGCAGATTAAAATCAAAGAGGTATAATATTTTAATCCTGTTTGGGCCACATTCAGGAGTGTTGTGGGCAACATGTTTGATAATTCTGGTATGGTATACAGTATTGTGTATAGGGTATGGTGTGGGCTTTCTATCCCCTGCTGTTATGGCCCCTGACAGAAAACTGCTAGAGGCCAATGGAACAACTTCCACGTATGCCATCACAAGGCACCATTCACCTCCTGCTGCCAGTCTGATCTCTCAGTCAGGATGTGGAGAAACTCTGGTGCAAAGAGGAACAACCTTGCCTTTGACTTCAGGTCTTCCATCTCTTGCTGTACCTGTCCCTTGAGGGAAGAGGAAGAAAAAAGTCAGTGGGAAGTGGAATTTCCATCTCCTGCTGCATAGTTTCCTGCCTAATCTTCAGCTCTCAGAGGGAAGACAAGTAAAACAAGGTCTCCCCTCTGACAATATGCCTTTCTTTCATGTTCCACTTGTCTCCAGCCACCTCTGGGAAGAGAAGTAGTACCTTCCACTCAGTGAAGAACATTCTCACACCTGGTCATACCCTACACATCCCATTGATTCCTAACCCTTATAGGTCATCATGCAAACCCCATTCCCATTCACCTTACCTCCTGATTCCTTATTACCATCCCCCTCAATCCTCCCACCCAAGAGTTCCAACCAAATGCCACCCACCCTTTCCACTGTGCCCTCTGGAATGCCTGTTCCATAGGCAACAAACTTCTCTTCATCTTAAATCTTTTCCTCTCCCACTCCTTCCATCTTCCAGCTATTACTGAAACGTGATTCCCCCTGTTATGCTCCAGCCTCTCTGACCACCCTTTCCAGTATCGCTGCTCCTTCATTCATTTCCCTCAATTCACTTGTTGAGGAAGGAAGTTTGCAATATTCTTTGCTCCCCATTGCCAGATTTTCCCCCTACCTCTGTCACTCAGTAAGCTGTCCTCTACCCAATCAAAATCCTGGTAGGTATTGTCTTTAGACAATCTAGGTCATTCCCCTTCCTTCCTCAATGAGTTCACTACCTGGCTCACAATTTTTGTCTCTTCCCCAACTCTTCCCCTCATATTCAGGGACTTCAACCAACATACATACTGACTTTTCCTCAAACATCCTAATCACATAGTTCCTCAACCTACTCACTTTCCATGACCTACTCCTCCACCCCACCTCAGCCTTACCATCACCCACAAATGCACCAACTCTGTGTTCAAGAATTCCAAAAACCCCTTATCTGACCATGATCTATTGGCTTTCCACCTCTCCTTCTGCCTTCTCTTCCCAAACTTCATTCTTTGTCTGTACTTTGACCTCTCAATTTTCTCTTAGGCCATCTCCCTTACATTTGCCTCTCTCTTCTTTTTTTCCATCATAATCCCTTGGTGAAGCAGTTCAGCTCTACCTGTCTCTTCTCATGAGTCCCTAGTCCCATTAACATATCACCAGTTGCACCCTACCAAACCTCAGTCTTAGATCACTTGCACCATCTGCCACCTTCACTCTTACACACATACTGCTAGATGAAGGTAGAGAAAATCATGCAACCATTCTAAGTCCACTACAACACAACAGACTATACAGCCTACAATACAACATACAGGACAACTGTACCTGCTCAACTAGGACCTCACTGCTGCTAGGCAACCCAACTATATCTCCCTTATCAAATCGCTATCCTACCCTCCTTCACAATGGCCCTTTCAAAACTTTTCATCTCTCCTCTAACCCTCCCTGGCTCTCCCTCCCTCTCTCTCTCAGCTGAGAACCTTGCCCTATATTTTATATTAAAAAATTGAGGCCTTGGAAACAGAAAGACTCATCTTCATGATTTCAAATCTGGCCTCAGACATTTACTAGTTATGAGAACTTGGGCAAATCACTTAACCCTGTTTACCTCAATTCCTCATCTGTAAAATGAGCAGGAGAAAGAAATGGCAAACCTCTCTGGTATATTTGCCAAGCTCCCCCTTTTCCCACCTTCCTCATCTCTTGTTATTCAAATGCCTTCTGCCAGCCCTGTCTGACATGAAGAGGTGGCCTTACTCCTTACCAAGGTAACCCCTCTACCTGCTCAAGTGATCCCCTTCCAACCCATCTCCTCTGTCATCCCTGCTCTATCACTAATTTTCAGTCTCTCCCTTTCTACTGGCTCCTTCCTTACTACCTACAAGGGTGCTTCACCCATGATTATAAATTGCAACCAATTAGTCAGCCAGATTTAATTAGCTTTTTGAAAAAGAGGTATTTTTTTAAATTTTTATTAATTAATTTTGCTTTAGTTTACAATACTCAGTTCCACAAGTTTTTGAGTTCCAAATTGTGTCCTCCTCCCCTGCCCCACCCCACAAGATAGCATGTAATCTGACGCTAAACTTCTTTTCCCAATAATCAAATTGTAAAGAAGAATTATAACCAATGAAATGAACCATGAGAAAGATGTAACAATACCAAAAATTAAATTAAATTTAAAAGAGAGCAAATAGTTTGCTTCTATCTGCATTCAGATTCTGTAATTCTTTCTCTGGATGTGGATGGCCTTTTCCATCATGAGTCTTCTAGAGCTGTTTTAGAACCTTGCATTGTTGAGAAGAGCCAAGTCTATCAAAGTTAGACATCACAGAAGCAATGCGTCTGTGCTTCTGTACAATGTTCTCCTGGTTCTGCTCACTTCAAAAAAAGAGGTATTTGTTAATGTGGTATAATAAGGAACAGTTGGTACAAAATATTGCCTTCCAAAAGTCTGTGACATACTCTGCCACCAATACATAGAGTACAGGGGAAAGTGGACTCAAGCTTAGAGAATATCTCTCCTTGAACTTTTTTTGCTAAAGTTCTTATGATGCGCACCTTAGGTATGGTGTAGTTTTTCTACTGGGCTTTTTATAGAAGCTCAAATATGCTTTCCTCATCTAATCCAGTCTCTCCTTGGCTCCCAACGCAGACACAACATTCAGCTATTCTGGGAATAACAAGAATTTATTTCTCTCTAGCATTTATATATTATTATTAAGGTTTAAGTCAAGCAAAGCACTTTACCTATCTTACTTGACCAACAGCCCTGTGAAGTAGATGCTGTTACCCCTATTTTAGCAAATTGAGGTTGAAAGGGAGAGGTTATTTGACTTGCCCAAGATCACACGGCTAGTGATTGTCTGAAGCAAAATTTGAACTCAGAGCTTTCTGACTCTAGAGCAAGTATTCTATCTTATTGTGGTTGTTGTTGTTGTTCAGTCATGTCTGACTCTCCATGGTGGGTTTTCTTGGCAAAGATACCAGAGAGATTTGCCATTTCCTTCTCCAGCTCGTTTTACTGAGGATGAACTGAGGCAAATAAGGGTTAAGTGATTTGCCCAAGTTCTCACAACTAGTAAATGCCTGAGGCCAAATTTGAAATCATGAAGATGAGTCTTCCTGTGTCCCAGCCCTGTGTTCTAACCACTGCACCACTTAGCTGCCCTATTTCTTTATCTACTTAGCCACATAGCTGCCTAGGAATGCCAATGAGAAGATGGAAAGTCCTCCAGACCCTTCAAAACTCCCCTAACAAAGGAGATAAAGGGGAAGAGGTGGGGGTGGAGGGGGGGGATGTTAAGACCAAGGTCTAGGTATTCTCTTTCTGCCCCAAGTAGTTCATCCTCAGGGGTTTCATTGGAATGTTCTCTCCTAGTTCCCTGCTCATTCAAATTTCCAATTCCAATTAACTCAATGGTTTTAAACAGGCCCCACAGGGCATAATTAAGTCTCTCAGCCAATCCAAACAGATTTTCTGTCATACCTAGGGAGATGTCAAGGCCTTGTTCACACTTAGTTATTAATATTGATTCTCGAGGAATAAATGTATCGGTGGTAAGACATTAGGGATGTTAGTAGTGATCAGTGATTTCAACCCCACACTTACACAGAATAAAACATGACAAGTACATATAGTGAGAATACGAATTTTGAGTCAAGGTCCAAGAAGAAAAGATCACTTCCAATCCAGGGTATTGGGGAAGGCTTTATGGAAAAAGGTCTGTTTTAGCTGGATCCCTCAGTTTACAGATTTATTGGTTTACTCATTTATCCCACAAAATGAGAAAGCAAAGATGTAGAGAAGTACTTGACTTGTCCAAGGTCAAGCTAGACTTTGAACCCAGATTCTCTGCCTCTGAGTCTAATACTTTCCACTGTCCTCTGTGTTACATGCTAAAGATGGTTAACATTTCAAAAGGTGAAAGTAGTTGAGGAAAGGGTAATCTAGTTCTGGAAAATGTGAACAAAGGCATGAAGCATGGATGAGGGGGTGGCAAATAGTGCTGGGAAAGAAATCCTATGTGCCTTTGGCATAATGCTATACACCAAGAATGGAGATCCAATTAATATTTTAAAAATATTATGATGATATATTTCTTGCCTTCTCAAAGGGTAGAAGAGAGATGGGAAAGAATTTGGAACTCAATTTTTAAATGAATGTTAAAAATTAATGGAAAGAAAAAAATTTAAAATATTACTAATATTATTATTATATATGTTGTACAAAGAGGTAGGAAATCCTCTGGGGTCTCAAGAGTCCTAGAACTGACTTTTTATCCTTCTTACCCAAAAGGCCACACAGCTGGGTCCCAAATCACTCCACCAGGGGGCAAAGTTAACTCAAACTACCCGAGGTCTGTTCCATAATCTCATTGTTTAAAATAGTCCCAACTATTGTGGAAGTCTACAAGTTTCACTCAAGCTTCCTAGTTTCTCCAGTATCCTGGCAAGCCTGCTAAGCTGGAAGATTTTGAATCTGGACTTGGCACTTTGCTTTCAGAGGACCAACCTAGATGAGTTCAAAGAGGTTGACATGGACTCCAGTAAGTCTTGAAGATTTTTTCCTAAATCGATGAAGTGTTGTAATCTATACCCATGTGACTGACATCACAGATTCTTAAATTATTGAAATAGTATTTCTGATGTCCACTTCACTCAGATGCTATTAGAATCAAGTAGAATACACATGAAAATGACATATCAATCATAAAATCATGGGATTAGGGTCTTAGAGTTGGGAGGACCCTTAAGAGATAAACAAAGTCTAGTTCCCTCAGATTTATTGATTCACTCATTTATTCCACGAAATGAAAAAACAAAGATGTAGAGAATTACTTGACTTGCCCAGGGTCACACTAGATTTTGAACCCAGATTCTCTGCCTCTGAGTCTAATACTTTCCACTGCCCTCTGTGCTACATGCTCGTTTTGTAAAAATATTGCCTTATGAGCAGCCTTTCTGTGGCCAGGATCCTGGTGGAGGGAAGGGTTTTTCTTGTGTCTGTCTGGTCCATCAGATTAAGTCTAATATCCTTTTAAAACTCCAAGCTTTTGGCTCTTCTTTCTAAAAAGGCTTATCCTGTGTGATATCTGTTAATTGCTTCTTTTCTATGACAATCCCAGTTGAGGCTAATAGTAGTGGTGGAAGTATTTTAGCAATATCCTTTGAGGGGGAAGTAATCAGGTACTATCAGAGGGATAATGACTATGATTTATTATTTCCACAAGTCTAGTCCCACCTGTAGACTGAAAGAACGAATACCTTGGCACTTAATCTGATCTGAGGGAACCACTAGGGGAAGGAAAAAAGAGCATTTTTACACTTTTCACCTGATGATCTCAGAGGCCTTAAATACATTTATGTATGGAATCTTAGTAGAGAATGGGAAAGGACTATTGTACTGCTAATTTTTCAGTCCTGTAAATCACTGAGTTAACATTCATTTGTCTGCCAAGGTCACATATAATCCAAAGTGAGGCAATAATTAGGCCACAAACTTCTAGAGTCCTAATCCACTGTAACACTCTGAAGACGATGTTCTTGAGAGCTAAATTACACTTTTATTCAAGAACAATTTATGACTTTTAAGAAGTCTCCATATGTAAAATTTTTTATTTTGAAGTGAAAAAGACTTGGAGATGATATGGTTAGTTCCACATCCTGCCTTCTAGTTACAGATCTAGGAATCAATCAATAAGAGTTTATTAGTACCAATCAAGTTTCAATTACTGTGCTAAGCAATGGGGAGACAGAGGCTAAAATGAAATAATCACTGCCTCATGGAGCTTTATGTGCTATTGGTGTAGACAACATGTCCATGTAAAAGTGCATACAAAATACATATTAAGGTAATGGAGGCCAAGACGTTAGCAGTTTAGGCTGTGTAAGACCAACAACACCCGCACATAGGAGGGCTAGTAGCACAAGTTCTTTGACCTGCTTTTCTAAGGAAAGCGACTCTAAGGGGTTTACAATCTCACTTTAATTAAACATACATATATCATTCACTAAGTTCAAGGGAAAAAGTCACCACCTTGAACTTCAGAGAAAACACAAACAGAAATTACAAGCAGAAATTATATAAACAAACAAATAACACAAATCAGCAGACAGGGCTTCTGTCTGTCTACAGCCATACATACATAGTTACCAGAGAAAGAAGCACTAACATCTGGGTTTTCAAAGCTAGGGGGCTCCTTTACAACTATCCAAAGTCTCATCTGGCCAAATTACAGGAACCCTCTTCCAATGACTGATCCCTAAAGCAAAATGCTAACCTCAGAGTGTATGTATATATATATATATATATATATATATATATATATATATATATATATATATATATATATATACACTTCTTCAGGGTCAGAGGGCATCACAACCATGAGACTCAAATCCATGTGACCTAGGCCTTCCCATGACTTAAGCAGGTCATCAAAGACTCTCGATTCAATCAAAGACTCGACTGAAACAAACGCAAGACTCAAAGGCACTTGATTTCCTTAGCACTGAGAAGCACCCCTAAACAAAAGACAATAAAAAGTCCCACTTTACTTTCCATTACAGTGAGGGATCCTAAGAGGCAGGGGTGAGGAAGGAATATATTCCAGCTATGGGGAAAAGTCAGTGGAGCAGACTACAGAAAGAAAATGGAGAGTCTGTGTGAGGTTTGACTAGACCACAGAGGGGATGAAGAGGAATGATATATAGATTGAAAAGGTAGTTTGGGGCCCTATTGTGAAAGGCTAAAATGCTAAAAAAAAAAAAAAATGGTGACTGGAGTTAGAGGTAATACGGAACCACTAGACTTTATTGAGTAGGGGAGTGACATAGTCAGACCTGTGCTGTAAGAGGGATGGAGGATGGATTGAAGAAGGGAGAGGCCTGAGACAGGGAGAGTTATTAGTACGCTATTGCAATAGTCAAGGAGAGAAATGATGAAGATTTGAACTGAGGTGGGAGACATGTGAGTAAGCGTCTCCAGTAGGTCCTTGGTCAATTCTGTGGACTTCCAATATGCAATCTCCTATCGTCTTCATATGGCAGAATTCGCTTGGCTGCATGGCAGATTCTAAGGACATATGTTCTGGAGACATATTTCCCCACCAGTGTGTCTAAGCTCATCTTAGGATCAAGAGCTGGGTTCAAATCTCAACTCTGCTACTTCTATCTATGTGATCTTAGACTAATCACTTTAGTCCTCTATAAAATGAGGAGGTTATAATTCATTCCCTTTCAGTTCTAAATCCTATATCCCTAAATCCTGCCTTCCTAGTTTTGAAATGAAAGCATATGTAGCTTAGCTTTGGTGGTATGGTCCACGTCCTCCAAGGAGTAGAGTCTTGAACTCTTCTATCTCCTGACCAACTGCCACACACAGTAAAATGGGCAAGTTAGCCTTCCTGAAGAGCAAAGTACTATGGAGAGACAGGAAACATGTGCCACACAAGGCAAGCCACTATTTTGACTCCCACCTCTCTTCAGACTTGCATGGCAATAACCCAGGACTCTAAAGCCAAGAACATAGTGAATAGTACTACCAGTCCTTACTGACTGTGTGACCTTGGGCAAGTCAATTAAGCCTGTTTGCTTCAGTTTCCTCATCTGTAAAATGAGCTGGAGAAGGAAATGGCAAACCACTCCAGTATCTTTGCCAAGAAAACCCAAAGACTCAGGCATGATTGAACCACAACAACGCCTCTTTTATATTTATTCTCCCATTCTCTCTCTCCTCCTTCCCTGAAGATACCTTGGGCTCTCTAGAAATTGCATTTCAGGGGAAAGCAATCAGATAATCCCCACAGAGCCTAAAAAATGCTTATGGATTAATTGATAAACCCTTTCACACTAAGTTACCAAGTTAGTACCTTTGACATCCCAGTGGTATTAGACCTTTAAAAGAATAAAAACCCAGAGAATATGCTGAATAATAGAGAGAAATTTCGGGACTAATCTTATACCATTTAGGCAACTGTGATATCTAATCTAAGCCCAAGTCATGTATCCTGCCACTGGGAGAGTCCTGCTAGCCAAGAGAAGTTTTTAGAGGTAGTTTCAGGAAATAAGAATCTTCTAGGCATCATCTTCCAGTGCTGTTAATGAGATGTGTGGCATTAGAATCGAGGGATGAGAATAAGAGAAAAGGTCTACAGAGACATGCATGTCATCCTTTGGAACTGCCTGTTTAAACCAGCAAAATGTGTCAATTTGTTCTTTTTACAAACAGCTGGTACTGACAATTTGCCTGTGATTCTTAGTCATAGATCTAGAATTGGAAGGGACCTCTGATGATATCTAATCTAACCCTTTCATTTCACAGATGGGAAAACTGAGTCCTCAGAAGGTTAAGTGACTTGCCCAAAGTTACATAGATAAGATCCATCACCTTTACCTGACAAGATGGAGGCTTTAAGCAAGACCTTCCCTTGAGTTTCCTTTTAGGATAGACTCTTTATATCTGCCCTGGCAAAGAGAGAGATTCTGCAGCAGATATCACAGTTGAGCTCTCAAGGTTGGTGGTGGGTTTTTGGGGGGGGGGCGGGGGTACAATATTTGCCCTCCCTTCCTCCTCTTAGGGAAACTTACTTCCAGCTCCTCGATGAATTTAGAGCACTCCAAACAAATGCCAATTCCAGGGCCTCATAACTGCTTTACTATGTACAGAGCATTTGCAATGTAAATACAATGAGCTCAAGGGTATTCTTGTGTGAAGTGCTCACAAATATTTGCTCTGCTCAGTAGAGGCCCAGTGACTCTCCCTCATCAGTCTGGGATAGCAGCATCCTGGTCCAAGAAAAACCCCATTGTGCCTGCAGTGGGGCTCATTTGGGGCTCTGGCAGTCTCTCATGCTGACCTCCTAACTCAGTGAAGTTTAAAAAAGACTTAGGCACAAATTAATATATAAACAACTCATTTTCTTTGGCCTATATTAGGGCCTCAGCTCCCACCACAGAAATTGAGCTTTTGGAAAAATGGGCTGTCTTTTGAAGATGCATCTGACTCCCTGTCAGGATGACATAGGCTTTCAGTTCCTGATCCAGAAATGGGGATACATTTTCACCATCCATCCACATTCTCTCTCCCTGGTCCTCCCTGTGGCCAACAGGAAGGATGGAAAGAAACTCTCTAAAATAAATTCATCCCAAATAGAACTCAATCTATAACTTCTTTTTCCTCATTAGCACCTTTCCCTAATCTTCTCAGAGTTTAGACAGAGGCTCGACAAATGATCCAAAGCTGAAGAAAGGGGCTAATGATAATAAAGAAAGGAGAGTTGACTTTTCTCTCCCCACTGAGGACTGAAAGAATAAATGTTTAGCTGTCCACTGCCTTCCAAAAAAAAATAAACAAACAACTTAAATAAGTGAAAACACAGCAAGTCCTCGTTTGGATTTGCAAGCATGTTGGTTTTTTTTTTCTTTTTGAATAAAGCTTTCATTGGAAGAGAGAGAGAGAGAGAGAGAGAGAGAGAGAGAGAGACAGAGACAGAGAGAGAGAGAGAGAGACAGAGACAGAGAGAGAGAGAGAGAGGGAGGGAGAGGGAGAGGGAGAGAGGGAGAGGGAGAGGAAGGGAGGAAGGAAGGAAGGAAGGAAGGAAGGAAGGAAGGAAGGAAGGAAGGAAGGAAGGAAGGAAGGAAGGAAGGAAGAAAGGAAGGAAAGAAGGAAGGAAGAGAGAGAGAGAGAGAGAGAGAGAGAGAGAGAGAGAGCTGGAGGCCAAGACAGAAAAAAAGGGAAAAGGTGAGTGAGAAAAGTTAGTTTATTTATAGTTTCTGCAGAAGTATGTAGCCTGAGGCTAAAACTTTCAAAAAGACATTAAAAAGAGATTTCAGGAAAGACTCCAACCATCAGGTGAAAGGGAATAAAAGTCATTTGTGTTCATTTAACGTGGAGATGTGACAAACAGCTCGGGAGCAATTTCGTTTGTTTTGTTTCACTTTTAATTTGATGGGGACATACCAGTCCATCTACCTCTTTCCTCCTCTCCCAACACACTTGTCTCTCCCAGGGAACGGGCTGTCAATGCTTCATCCCAGTTTCTTAAGTTAAACAGATAATGACAGTAAAGAACCCCAGTTTAAAGCCTGTGGATTTTCCTATTTGCTGCGCTGAGAGCCCATAAACATATGTATCTTTGGAAAACTATCATGTGTTTCCAACTTCCTGAAGAATTCTTGTAAAATATAACTGAACCACATTACCCTTTGTCCTGAGCTTTTATTCCACTAATGGACAAATTGGGAGGAGGCTGAGAACAAATGTGCTATTAATTACCCAGATGGCTTTTTAATAGAACTTTGGATTATTCTGCACCCTCTAAACATTGTCCAGAAATTTCTTAATAATGCTGGTGAGCGAGGCATTCCTTCCAAGAGAATAAAGATCTCATTGACCAGCCAGAGAAGCTATGTCAGGTTAGTTTAAGAGCTAGGAGACAAAGAGTGGGTATTGTATAGACTGGAGAAAATGACATGCCACATCCAAGCGGCCTAGCTCCTCCAGCAATGACAGATTTTCTAATTCACTGCAGATTCTCACAAAACTGGGTGGTCAGCCCAAGAAGGCACCAACAGTGGGTCTATTGATTCTGGGTGGGAGCGACGTAATTCTGAATTAACCTGGATTGATTTAATACAGCCAAGAGCCTTGGTATTGGGATAAAATTGGGATTAATACATTAACTGTTAGGTCAGGAAGTTAAGTCCCTCTGTTGAAAGAGCAACGTGTAGCAAGCCAAAACTAATGTGTGCAGGTATTTTAGTCAAACAGGTTATTGGGAGACCCAGAGTTCCAAACAAAGACACATCCCTCCCAAATGACAAATGGATTTTTAGGGAGTGTTTTTCCAACCCTTTGTGTTGTGTTCTGTTTTCTGGTGCTCAGGACATAAGCACTAATTTTGAACTTGGGCCTCTTTTAAATTCATTTTAGATTTTCCAGCTTTCATCTGACACGGTAATGGCTGAGAGACAGGCTGGCTGATTATTGTTCCTGCTTTGTGAAATAATCTTGCCAGGGGCAAAATCTGCTGCTCTGAGCTTTCCAAGTAGACAGCAATTAACTTTCACCGGGTACTTTTAGCAGAGACATGCGACTATCAGGTCACAAATGATGTAAAACTCCTTCTTTTGAATCTGTTTTTACCACCTTCCGAATAAAGAATTTAATCTTGGGGAAATAGAAGAAATGAGCCATATGTCCTATATGTTATTGGAGATAACAACAATCAGAACTCTCCTTATTATCATTTGAAACATATCCTAATATCTACATGCACAACACAGAGCATCTGTTACAAAACAGGTCTTAGATGGCCAAGTAAAATAGTCAACAATCTGGCTGAAATAAAAATAAAATATCTCAGAAGCAAAAAAAAAATTAATGTGACATTTTGCTTGTGCATGCATTCTATTGCAATTTTCAAATGCCTTAGAGGCTTTTTTCCCCATTTAAGATTTTTTTTCTAACTTAAACAAGAAGATGGGCTTAATTTGGCTAGATGGACTTCAGGTCTAAATCTGATGATCCTGTTAAAGTAGCAATGTGCAATGGGATTGTTTCTGTGTGTGTGTGTGTGTGTGTGTGTGTGTGTGTGTGTGTGTGTGTATGAGAGACAGAGAGAGACAGTGACAGAGACAGAGAGAGACAGAGAGAGAGAGTTGTTTGAACCTGTGATTTCATAGGGGTAAGGTATTCCCACTGAGGAAAGCCCTTCTTCTACTGTGGTACAATGGAAAAAGCACTGTCCTTAGAGTCAAAGGATTTGGGTTTAAATCCTGCTTCTGAGTTGATTAAGTGTAACCTTGAGGCTTGATTTCCTAAAATGTAAAATGAGAGGCTTGAACAAACTAGATAGCCTTCGTAGTCCCCATTAATGCAGAAGGGCACGTGCTTTGCAATTTTTAGCAGTAAAGATGTCTGGAGTATTGGGAGATTATGTGACTTGCCCAGAGTCATGTAGCCAGGATGTGACAGGTAGGACTTGAACCCAGGCCTCCCAGGCCAATTCTCAATGTACTATGCCATGCTGGCTCTGAAAGTAGTTTACTTTTATTGATAAAGCATCTAATGCAGGTCAACCAGTGCAGTCAGCAGGTTTGACTGGGTGGTTGTCAACAGCTTACATATTTAAATTTCACTTCTGGATCTAAACTACTGTGTGTCTTCTTTTCTAGGCCTTTCTATCTGTGATCCAATTCCCATGGGGGGCTAGAGAGCAGTGGAGAAGAGAGGAAGGGAGAAATTATAATCAAGTTCCTCCTTTGACGCAATAAATGGTGCCACTTCAATTCCTCTCTCAGTCCACACCCCACTTCCAGATATCCAGTGCCCTAGGACTGACCCCCAACTATCAACCGAAAAGTTCACCGAGGCCTGCTCTTATAAACCAATAGTGAAGATAACGGTTTGCAGTTGTATAGCCTTTTTCTATTTGATAAAGAACTATAACACAGTGTTATCTCCTTTGATATGCACAAGCCTTCTTAGTGGATTATTTTATAGATGAGGAAACTAAAGATCAGAGCAGTAACATGTGATCTGCCCCAGGCTTCAAGGCTAGTGTAGAATTTGGGATTCAAATCCAGCTCTTGGTGTATCAGCCACTCTATGACAAAGATGCTTTTGGGGGATGGTGGCTAATATTTCATCCCTTCATTTTTACATGTTAACAACGAGCTAGTGTCAATGCTTTTACCCAAAGGAGTAAATAGCGTGGGAATCCTAAGTACCACTGGCAAACCAAGAGAGGAGAGATTACTGGACAGTTTCCTCTCCAAGGCCCACTCCAATCATAGCACAGAGTAGCTGTCTGCTCCCAGGACCAGTAAGGCTGGCCTTGGTAGGGGTGGGGATGATGGGTGTAGTGTTGCTGGATACAGTTTGGGACTTTCACCCAAGCTGAAATATACAGTACAGAAACAGAAAGTAGCATCTCTGTTTCCCAGTTCCAGGAGGTTTCTGGTCTCTTGGCTGAGATTAAAAAAAAAAAAAGAGGTGGTGATTAGCACCAAACCAGATTTCTGAAAAAGCCCCAGAACAAGCAAAAATGCCAGGGTGGAGATGTCTGTTTATGTAGACTTCTTCTCACACAGCCAATAGAGGACTAACTACTCTGCAGCCATTATAAAAGCTAAAACATAGTTCTATCATCTCATCACTTCTTTGATCAAAAAAAGAGGATTAGTGGTTGCTGGATTTACTAAATCATTTAGCTTTTCTTTGCTCTTTGCTCTGATGACTTCTATTTTAAGCCTATGCAATTGTTTTTTAAGGAATCAATTAAAGCTTCTTGCTCTGCTTAGGAGAACAGACATGTGCCTTGCCTAGATCCAACTCTGCTTTTGCAGGTTGAATTTGCAAGGCTGAAAAGTTGAAAAGTTTTAAGTTTTCATCCCCAAGTAATGCTATGAGATTTTGCCCAATATTAGATTAATATTTGTAGGTCTAAAAACTGTGTGGTGCTTAGGTCTTCTGTCAGATTTACGGAGAGAGCTTTCTCTGTGAAAAAAAAATTCACAGAGAATGGGCAGATATATATGAGGTGCTGCCGTATGGTTGCCCACATTAAGATGAAGAGAGGAAATAAGCGTTTACTAAGCACCTACTATGTGCTAGACACTGTACTAAGCGTTTAATGATAATTATTTTGTTTAATCCTCACAACAACCTTGGGAGGTAAGTGCTATTGTTATCCCCTTTTTATAGTTGAGGAAACTGAGGCAGAAGTGAAGTGACTTGCCCTGGGTCACACAGCTGGTGTCTGAGACCCTATTTGAACTCAGGTCCCCCTGACTAAAGACCCAGCATTCTATCCACTGTGCCCCCTAGCAGCCAAGCAATGCATGTTCACAGATGCAAAGAATAATGGATTGAATTGGTTCAGCAAATGTTCTGGCCCCATCAGAACCTATCAAACAGTAATTCTTAACCACTGCACTCATACCAAAGATCTGTCTTTCACGCTGTCAACACATGCTCCCAACCTTTCCTTCATTTAAGCAAAGGAGGCTTTGGATGAATACTATCTAGCTATATACTAGCTTAGCAGATAGTATTTAAAACACAAGAAAGAACTAGAGAAAACATAAACAAAAATGAGATTGCGATGTATAGCCTACATTGAAACCTTGGTCTAATACTTTGCAAATATTAAGTAAGTATTTATTGAAAGTCAACTATGTCCCCACAACATTCTGGGCAGGGTTTTTTATTTCTTATTTTGTCATATATTATTATATGTTTTATTTTTATTATAATAATACAGTATTATATAATATATTATATATGTAACATATAATAATATATTATATATAATATAAGAAATAATAATAAAATTATTCCAATAATAATAGCAGTAACAGTAATAATAACTCAGCTTATATAGTGCTTAAAGGTATGCAAAGCATTTTGCATGCAATTTTAAATGTAACATAGGTTCCAGACTCCATGTTCCAGGTTTACATGAACTGAGTTCTATCTTAATAGCAAGGGAATTGGAGAATTCCAAAAGTATTACTTTTTTTGGCTCATTATGCCTCTACCTAGAGTCTTCTCTAGGAAAACCATCAAATACAAGTCTCCACAAATTTGAGCAACAGAGTCCCCAGTTGTTACATAAACACTCAAGGTAACAGATACATATCAGGTAACAGGAAAATCTTTATTTCACCCTATAGAAAAATTAAAATAATACAAAGGGCTCTTAGGAGCCTATAAACAAAGCAGAAAACTCATTTCTGGGCTTACAAAAGCCCATAAATCATCCACACGATTTTCTGTCTACAGTGAGTTTCTGTCACATAAGCAACTAAAGGTGATCGAAGAACTATTCTGATCATTCCTTCTTATGGAAATATCGGCCTTGAGAGATATTATTATGCCCATTTTATTTACAAATGCTTTCATAAAAGGAAAACACTGATGGGGCTTATGATTTTAGTTCTAAAAAAAATGTTCTTCCAAAATATATCTTGAGCCTGAGTGTAGCTTTTAAGGTCTCACTTTGAGAAGAGGGAAGTGAGCTACATTTAAATTACACTTTAAGTTTTAAAGTTGAAATACTGAAGTATCTAGGCTTTTAAAGGTACTTTTACCAGAAAACTATGAAATAAGTACAAGAATTATTAACCCTATTTTATAGATGAGACAACTGAGACTCATAGAAATTGTGATTTTTCATAGTCACTGCTGCTAGCAACAAAATCCTAATGTCTATGGATTAGGGCTAAGGTGATACGCTTAGCACAATGCCTGACACATAGCAGGTACTTAATAAATGTTTACTGACTGACTGAAATGGAGCAAGGTGAGAGTGTCCTCTCTAACCTCTTTTATAAATCCCACTTACTCTGAGATGAGCGGTAAGTAAAAGTTCTGACAGCTTCAACTCCTCTAGATACTTTCTTATTTACAATGAGGTTATCAGTCTCTCCACTTGATAGTCCTCAACAGACCTAATCTGCTACAAATAAAGAAAACAAATTCTTTACTCAGCCCTGGGATGTGATATAAACCCAAAATCCTAAAAAATCATAGTCCATTAAAAATAAGTATTGCTATCAATGAGATTAATACTAGAACTAACTCTGGCTCTAGCTAGAACTGGAGTTCTAAGAGAAAATTGGATTGTATTCTCACTATTCCACTTAACTACAGCCCTAACATTGTAGCAAAGGATCTTTTTTATTCTTTTAGCTATGTCTAATTTTCCCATGTTTGGCACCATTCTCTTTAGAGCAAACCAGTTGTGGTTTTTTTTTTCTTAAGGCAGGTGATTATATTTTTACAATGTGAGCTGGGATATCATTTACTTATAAAGATGGATTTATTCTCTTTTTAACACTTACGTAACAAATCTTTCCACAGCTCAAGATCTGGTTAGGGTGCAGCTCTTCAGTGGGAAATTCAGACAGATTAGGAAATGAAATTCTCTTCTTATCCAATGAGCACAATTTTGCCAGATTTATGCCTGAAATACAAACACAAACATACATGTCACAAAGAACATATATTTTCATTTGAAATACGCTTGACTTTCTTGAAGTTTAAGCAACTGTGAGAATTATTTTTCATATATTCTTTTAGGGAGAAACAGACGGACAAGTACGAATTCTCAAGAGGATGTCTATGTAACAACTGGTGTGTGCTAGTTATTAAGTAATTTTAACCAGGGGATAAATTTGCTAAATATATTTTTCCCATTCTTGGAAAGAATAAAAAAAAATGAGAACATGGCATTCACCATGGCAACAAAATCATCTCATTTTTCTAATTAGGCTTTAATCTAATTTTAAAATGTTGCATTTCCATGGTACTTCTCCAACAATTTCCAGTGGCTTTCATTAGGGAATAGACTATGACATTGCTAACTACAATTCCAGCATTTTTGTCAATGATTTCATGTTACAATAATCTCATTTGTAAGGATCTGTTGATAGCACGTGAGAGTATGTTGCCATGGCAGTTATACCGGATGGAAACTCAGAAGTTCAAACCCTGATTTTGCCACTTTTTACTTGTGTTACCTTAAACAAGTCACTTAACTTCTCTGAGTTCATTTTCTAATCTTAAAAAAAAAATAAGGTTAAAGTAAGTGACTTTGAAGTACTCTTCCAGCACTAAATCTGTGAGCCAGGAAATTCAGGAGTTGGAGAATTAACAACTAACAAGTATTCACTAAGCACTAAATTGAAAAGACTCGTTGCCTTTCTTGCAAAATTTTGGTAGAGAATGAGCTTTTGCAAAAAGAAGAGCAATTTGTCTAAATCCCAAGCAGGACTGGGCTCCATTATCTACTTTTTAAGCTATTATTTTAATTGGCATCAGGAGCATAAAATGTTACTTTTGCCAAACAATTCTCCTAATTTTTTAACCCAAATATATTTCAAGAGAGTTGGAATCCATATGGTCTTTGTTTATTCCTTCTTGCTTCTTTAACATATTGTTTTGCAAGAGCCTTCTGGCAGGCAGCGGGCTTTATGAGCCTTTTCTACCATCTTGTCTTTTCATTGGTTTTAGCACGTTTTGCCAACAAGGACTTGGAGGAGGATAGACAGCAAGTCAAAGGCTCATCAAGGCACCAAGTACCCCTCCAGTAGTCAATAAACACTGATTACTGATGAAGCAACTAACTGACAAGCAGTCTGTTGTAACCTTCACATTAAGCCACCCCAAAAATGTTTTTTAATTAAAAACCCTAATCTAAATGATCCTCGAAGTGGTCCTTCCAGATTCTTCAGTAACCAGTGTGGGCAAAGTGGATACTGACACCAGGACAGAGAGAGGAATTAGACGTGTGATTTCATTGGTACAGGGAATTTCTGAGTGAGGAAACTTCTTCTACCAAAGCAAATCGACAACTTCTCCCTAACCTAACATTTTGAAGAGTTGCCTAGTGCATTACTTCTCCCTAACCTAACATTTTGAAGAGTTGCCTAGTGCATTGAGAAGTTAAATGACTTGCTCAAGGTCACAGGGTGTATTTGTCAGAGACTGCCCTTGAACTCGGGTTTCCCTGGCCTTGTGTCCAACTCTAGTTACTGTGCTAAACTGCCTCTTACCATTCTAGGAAGATCCTTTTTTGTAAATCAACATAGTAATTCAATCTATTTTAAATATTAATGGAATATGGTGATTGGAAGCCTTTTCATTTTAAACCATTTTGGCTAATAATTTAAATTTCCATATGACGGAAATCAGAGGATAATGGATCTAGAGCAGAAGGGAACTTCGAGGTCATCTAATCCAACCCCCTCAGTTTACAGACTGACATACTGAGTGTTAGCAAGTTCAAGTGAATTGTACCGGATCACACATGTGTTATGTAGCAGACACAAGTTAATTCTGTTTTCACTCTTGTGACTCTCTTTTCTAGTCATGTCCAACTCTCTATGACCCCATTTGGGGTTTTCTTGGCAAAGATACTGGAGTGGTTTGCCATTTCCTTCTCCAGCTCATTTTGCAGGTGAGGAAACTGAGACAAACAGGGTTAAGTGACTTGCCCAAGGACAGAGAGCTAGTGAGTGCCTAAGGCCAGATTTAAAATCAGGAAGATGAGTCTTCCTAACTCCAGGCCCAGCACTCTATGCACTGTGCCACCTAGCTGCCCTCATGTAGCAAGCAGGATTCAAACTCAGGTCCTCTACCTTCCAGCCCAGCACCCTCAACACCTTACCACACACTTCCTCTATGTTATGAACATCAACGACCACAACAATAACAAAACGCCTTTCCTCCCCCAAACTTTTCAAAATTTCTGGTGATCTAAATAATTGGCAAAAATATTGATTTACTGATTAAAAGAAGGGCAGCTAGGTGGCGCAGTGGATAGAGTGCTGGGCCTGGAATTGTCTTCCTGATTTTAAATCTGGCCTCAGACGCTAACAGCTACTGGGCAAGTCACTTAACCCTGTTTGCCTCAGTTTCCTCATCTATAAAATGAGCTGGGGAAAGAAACAGCAAACCAGTATCTTTGCCAAGAAAACCCCCAAATGGGGTCGTAATGACTGAAAAATGACCAATTAAAAGAAAAACATTGTGGAATAGGCTAATAAATCCCAAGATGGGACTTAGGATGAGAAAGATCTTTAAAAACTAGAAAAAGCTGCTCCTATGGCTTCCTTTACTCAACAGGGACAGTCATTCCTCCACTACAGGACTTCCCCCCAACAGCCTTTCAACAACCCCTGCCTGATAATGACTTGCCTGCATGCCATTTTTCAGTTCCTAACCAGTTAAGCGAGGGTTTGTTAATGCCAAGATTACTGTAAAATGCACACCATTCCAGTCACCTTGGTTCTTACACCAGATTAGAGCCAGTCATATAGAAATATTTCTGGGGAGCAGGGGGAAAAATAAAATATCCCTACCTGTTTACTAGAAAAAGATTATCACCTTTTAACTAGCACAAAGTGATACTTATCACAGAAGCAAGGAGACAGCATTAGGAAAATTTCTCCCCACCCCATAGAATTAGTAGGTTCCCAGCGGAACAAAGAAGAATTGCTTAAGACACTTTCTTAACTTTCACAGAGAGTGGGACAAGGTCATAAATGAAAATTTAACTGTCCAACAGGCACATTACCCAAATGGACTGAAAAACCATAAAATTCTTTCTGGTGATGGAAATCAAGATTTAAAAGCACAAAGGTTTGGGGTTGGTTTTTCTTTGGGGTTGTTTTTTAGGCTGACATTCTTTTCAAGTCAATAACATTCCCTTCTCACCAAATACCTTGATTTGATTTCCATCCCACCCTTGGGACAGTTTCTCTCCTCCTGGTTATGCTTCCCCAAACATTTGCTATGTTTCTATTAACCATGAGTCTCTCTACATTTGGCCAAAGGGAGCACAGAAGCTCCTGATCAAACTTCAACGAAGAAAAGAAATGTTTCATTGGTGGAGAGTCAGCTGCCTGCTTTCAGGACTGGACGGTCAGTGGGGACAAAGAGACATTTCACTTCTCCAGGAGGATCAGATAATGTAGGACATTAAGCAATTCCACCCCAGTCTTCCCACTTGGAGAAAAGGAAAACCATGGCAGGAGCGGCCTTTTGAAATTACTATAGGCGATTCACAGAAGAGGCATTTAGAAGTTTGTAAAGATTAGAGGGTCCTCACTTCCACATCTAGCTTTAAGATCTGAGCCAGTTTCTAAGAAGCTTGAATTCCTCCCCCAGAGATTTCTTAACAGTAAGCCCCTGGGGCTAGTATCCCTTAATCAAATTGAATTAGCCACAGTTTCCAACCTAGATTTAGGGGCTTTGTTTTCTTAAGGAAATACATTCCCTCCCCTAACATGTGGTGTCTCCATTAACTTGCCCAGGAGTAACTGTGACCTGTGAGGATGGATTGTTTTCTAAACAGATCAGAAAAAAAAATGCCACTGTCTCAGAATAGCCCTCTACTCTAGTCAGAGTGGTCCCCAAATCTGCCTTGTGGTTTTCAACCTCAAAGTCTGTTCACACTACGGCACTCATAGACTCCCGATGCCCTCTCATCACCACATGTTCAAATCCTCCCCACTCCTCCAGACTCAGTTCAAATTCTACTCAATGGATCTCTCACCCTCTGGGTTCTTCATATCTATATCATTCATTCAACATTTATCATCAACTTTCTTGGGTTGCTGTTTATTTCTTTAAGTGTATTGTTGTTTTCATCCTTTGTTCTTAAAGAGGACCAACGACATCACAAGGGTGACATCTGAGTGTATACCTTACCCCCACCTAGACTGTAAGCTATTTGAAGGTGAGTTATCCATCTCATAACTAACCAATGAGAACTCCTCATTAGGCAGAAACTCAGAATACTTTTTCTCAATGCTCTAAGGCCAATTGTTTGATTATAGAGGATGGGTTTAGAGAGGTAGCCTGGACTGGCAAATAAAAAACTGGCTTCTAAATCAGGAATACCTCTGTTCATGTCCTGCTTCTGATACATATTGGCTGTGAGACTCTGGATAAGTCACCTAACTTCTCAGTGACCCCAAGCCACTTGCAGAGAAGGTACTAACTTGGATTGGTAGAGAAAAGTCTTTAATGGAAGCTCTAGACCCTACTGAAATGTCATGCCCCCCCCAAAAAAAACTGTAATAATAAGCCATGAAAACTCTACCTACAGAGAAAAAGCTGAAGATACTGAAGGTAATTCCAAGGCCTAGGACAGCACTGTTGTGACAGAGGTTAACTCAGATAATTTCTTAGCAGGAATGTTCATTAAGGAGACTTTCAGAAGAGCCATGAAGCATGGTGTGGCAGAGTGTGTGTAGCACAGGGATGGGGAACCTGTGGTCTTGAGGCCACATGTGTGGCCAAAGTATGTGAGGTTTGGATTCAGTCAAAGGGCCACATTTGAGGACCTAAAGGACCACGTGTGGCTTCGAGGCCACAGGTTCTCCATCCCTGATGGGGAGTCATGGAACATTTTAAATTCCACTCTATTTACTACTTGTATGACCATGAGCAATTTACTTAACCTCCCTGGGCCACCTCAGTTTCCTCATCTGTAAAATGAGCTGGGTGGACTAGGAGATTTTTTAAGAATCTTTCCCAATTGAAACCTATGATCCTATGATAAAACTCTGTCAATCAACAATGCAACAAACACTTATAATATGTCTATTTTGTGTAGGGCCTTTAAGGTGGCATTTTGTCTGACAAATCAAAGGCTTTTTTTATAATCAACCAATAATAAGCATGGTGGGTGCTTATATTCTCTTCATCTTTCAGCAATCTTCCTTATGCTCCAGTTTGATCTTGTCACTCTTCTGTGCTAAATCAAACAAAAAGCATTTATTAAGCACTTACTGTATGCCAATTACTCTGCTGAGTACTGGAAATACAAAGACAAAGCAAAATCAGTCCCTGTTTTCAATGGCTCCCTACTACCTCCTAAAGTTCAAACTCCTTTTTTAAAAGTTGTTTTCTTAACATTCTTTTTTTAAATTTTGAGTTCCAAATTTTCTCCCCCCCTCCCTTATTTCCCCCCATCCCCAAGACCGTAAGCAATTTGATATAGTTTATGTATGAACAATCACATAAAACATATTTTCATATTAGTCATGTTGTGAAAGAAAAACAGACCAAAAAGAAAAAAACGCACACACAAAAAAAAAGAAAGTGAAAATAGCATGCTCCTATCTGCATTCAAACTCCATCAGTTCTTTCTCTAAACGTGGACAGAATTTTCCATCATGAGTCCTTTGGAATTGTCTTGGATCAGCTAAGTCATTCATAGTTGATCATTATACAAAGTGGCTGTCACTGTGTACAATGTTCTCCTGCTTCTGCTCATAAGGTTCAAATTCCTTAACCTGGTATTCCCTTTTTCAAGCTGGCATGATGTCCTGACTTTTCAACTTTATCTCACATGACTCTGCTTCAGGTGTTCTATGATTCAGCTGCATCCCATGCTTTCGTGCTCGCATTGTTCCCTCCTCCTGAAATGCACTTCCTACTTCCCATCTTTACCTATTGAAATCCTACCTATCCCATGAGGCCCCACACAAATGTCACTTTTTCTAGAAGCTTTCAATGATTTCATCAAACAGTAATCATCTTTAGACATTAGACCTCACATGGCACTTCTCTTAGGCACTTACTATGTATCAATATTATTTGTGTATTTGGCCATTTCTCTTGCTGGGTTTTGAGCTCCGTGCCCCATGAACCATGTCCCTTCCCCTAGTATGGTGTCCTGCATAAAGGGTTTTTTGGTTGTTTTTTTTTGGTCAGTCATTTTTCAGTCACATCCAACTCTTCGAGACTGAGGTTTTCTTGGCAAGGATACTGGAGTGGTTTGCCATTTCCTTCTCCAGCTCATTTTACAAATGAGGAAACTGAGGCAAATGGGGTTAGATGACTTGCCCAGGGTCACACAGCTAGTAAGTGTCTGAGGCCAGATTTGAGCTCAGGTCTTTCTGACTCCAGGCTGAGAGAGGTTCTGACTTTTGTTTTGCTTCTGGACTTTGAAGACTCTTGAAGAGAGACTGAGGATGACTTTGTGCAACTCTGCCTCACTTAAATCCAGTTCAGTGTCATTGGTTCTCTTAGGAAATAAAGGTTGAACAACAACATACTTGATAACTCTCTCATGCTCGCTCCGTACATCCCATCTGTTACCAACTCTTGTTTCTACCTTTCACAACATCTCTTATGTATATCCACTTGACTCTACTCACAACCACCCCCTCACCTGCTATATCCCCTGTCCTCCACCCCATGTGCAGGTTTTTTCCCCTTCACACTTGGACTATTATAATGACCTTCTCATGGGTCTCTCTGTCTCATCTCTCCTCACTGCAATGTGTCTTCCACTCAGTTGCCAAAATGATTTTTCCTAAAGTACAATGTCACCCCCTCACTCGATAAATTCCATTTGGGGTTTGTTGCCTCTAGGATTAAACATAAAATACTCTGTTTGTCATTTCAAACCCTTTACAGCCTTGCTCGTTTCTATCTTTCCAGCCTCCTTACACCTTACTCCCTTATGTATATGCTCCAGTCCAGTCCAGTCTGGCCTTCTTACTGTTCCTTGAACATAACCATTCATCCTCTACTCTGTACCTTTTCGCTATCTGGCGTGTTCTCCTTCCCACCTTTGTCTATTGGCTTCCTTGATTCCTACCAAGACTCAGCTCCAATCCCATCTTCTTCAGGAAGACTTTCTTGGTTCTGCCCACTCACTGCTGGTTCTTTCCCTGGGAGGTTATCTTCCATCTGCTCTGTATATATCTTGTATGTTTGTAGTTGCTTACATATTGTCTTCCTATTAGAACGTAGGTCCTTGAGGGCACGAACTGTGTTTTTATCTTGATATGTATTCCTATTGCTTGGCGCAGTGCTTGACACATAGTAAACAGTAAATGCTTAATAAAATGGACTGACCAATTCCTTTCCACATTGGTTATACTGGGTGACATAGAGCCATTGCGAGGGGGCAGGGGAGGGAACCATAAGATATAGGATATTGTCATGGGGACAAGGCATCTCCATTCCCAAATGTCAAAATTCTGGGCTGAAGCAGCGCATCACCTAGTCCTGATTGCTATTCCCTTAGGATCCCATCACCATTATGCTCCTTTCCCAGGCCCATCTTCCCTTACAACATGATTGTACCTGACTGAGGTGGATTGCCTGCAGTCTGCCCTGAGCACTCCTGCCATTCAGGAAATTCTGGCCTGGTGGTAAGTACTGATGTTGGGGCTTGGGTTGTAGTAGCATGTCTGACTTTCCCACATGTGACTTATTTGATCCAGGCGCTAGAATCCCCAAACGTATCTCTGCCTACTTTATGGATGAGGCAGCTAGGTGGTGCATAGCTAGAGCTGTGGGCCTGGAGTCAGAAAGAACTGAGTTCAAATCTGGCCTCAGACACTTACTAGCTGTGTGACCCTGGGCAAGTCATCTAACCCCATTTGCCTCAGTTTCCTCATTTGTAAAATGAGCTGGAGAAGGAAATGGCAAACCACTCCAGTATCCTTGCCAAGAAAGCCTCAGATAGGGTCACAAAGAGTTGGACATGACTGAAAAATGACTGACCAAAAAAAAAAACCCTTTATGCAGGACACCATACTAGGGGAAGGGACATGGTTCATGGGGCATGGAGCTCAAAACCTAGCAAGAGAAATGGCCAAATACACAAATAATATTGATACATAGTAAATGCCTAAGAGAAGTGCCATGTGAGGTCTAATGTCTAAAGATGATTACTGTTTGATGAAATCACTGAAAGCTTCTAGAAAAAGTGACATTTGTGTGGGGCCTCATGGGATAGGTAGGATTTCAATAGGTAAAGATGGGGAGTAGGAAGGGCATTTCAGGAGGAGGGAACAGTGTGAGCAAAGACAAGGAAGCAGGAAAGCATGGGATGCATATGGGAGACAGCAGGTAATCCTATTTTAGCTGAATCATAGAACACCTGAAGCAGAGCCAAGTGAGATAAAGTTGAAAAGTCAGGACATCATGCCAGCTTGAAAAAGGGAATACCAGGTTAAGGAATTTGAACTTTATGAGCAGAACCAGGAGAACATTGTACACAATGACAGCCACTTTGTTTAATAATCAACTATGAATGACTTAGCTATTCTCAGCAAATACAACGATCCAAGGTCATCCACTGCAGGACTGTGCTGTCTTTGATGTCTGATGAAGCTCTAAGAGCTCCATAAGTGCCTGCTTCAGCCACCTTCATGGCCACTGAAGCAAATTATTCTCATCCACCCATTCCAACAGGGAAAGTGCTCACATGCTTGAAGTAGCACCATCCCCCAACTCACTGACAGGTTTGAGACCTATCAGTTATGCCCAACTTGGTTTAGACTATCTGCCAAGAAGGTTTTACTGGGGTTGTGGCTGCTGAATATACTAGAGATTCTTGGAGCCACAGGTTAGAGTTGGATAAACTAGGTGGACACCAAAGGTGGAAAGCAGCCCTGAAAAGGCCTTGACAAGCCTCATACTAGAGGTACTAGTTGTCCCTGAACACCTCATACACCCCAATCAAGTATGATATCAGGGATGACACCAAGATTGTAAGCCCAAGTTAGCAATGTGGCGGTGTTATGGTCCAGGCAAGAATGGCCCATGGACAGGTAAAAATCCAAGATACTTTGCATAAAGACAGATTTGAGGACATACAAGAGATACATTTATCAATATACTTCCTCGATCTATTAACTAAGCTGACATGCTTTTGAGCCCCAGGGTTTGGGTCTAATCTTCTCCATCAGTACCATCACCTCTACCTCTACACACACACCTTCCTTCTTCTTGGGAAGAGGACCTACTCTGACATGCTGTTTTACTTACACATAGTAGATGCTAAACAAATGCCTGGTGATTATGTGATGTCATGGTATTTTCCCATGGGAGAAAATACCATCATTATCATCATCATCACCATGGAGGTGTCCATCGCTGGCTCTGATGTTATTGTTCACTTCATTTGAATGGTGTCTTCACTCTTCAGGAACCCATTTGATGTTTTCTTGGCAAAGATATTGGAGTGGTCTGCCAATTCCTTCTCCAGCTCATTTTACAGATGAGGAAACTGAGGCAAACAGGGTGACTTGTTCAGGGTCACACAGCTAGTAAATGTCTGGAGGCCAGGTTTGAATTCAGGTCTTTCTGGCTCCAGGCCCAGCCCTCTATCTACTGTACCACCTAGCTGCCTTGGCTGAATCTCATACAGCTCAAACTATCAAGCTGGGAGAGAGTTGAGGGTGAAAAATAATGATTATATCTAACAAAGTCTATCCACATGGTTCGTGTATTCAGTGAAACACACTGGAAAATGTGCCTCTTGTATCATCTCAAAAATGTTTGGACACCAGGCTTTTTGGACTGCTACCTAAGCTCAGGTCATGCTTTCCCTGGATCACAACTGCTTCCACATTGCTGATTAGAAGTTCTGCCTTTGACCTCTCCCTCCTTGTTAACCTTCTGTGCATTGGCCCTGTTACTTCAAAAAGCTTACTGCTTGACTTTAATTCATTACTATGAAAACTATTACCAGTCCAGACTGCTTAGATCAGACAACCCTACTGGATCACTAGCCCTTCCATCAAGAGTTCTTGGCTACATTCCTCCAGAAAGCCTGACTCCTAGGCAGGCCAGGAGGAACTGTATAAATCCACTGATTACATATTAGCTAGGATCAGTTTGAGGACAGTCAGCCATTCAATAACTTTCCATTGATCAAGAATTTTACACAAATTTTTTATCAAATCAGCAGCTAATTATGAGTATCTACTATGTGGAGAACATTACACTGGGTCCTTTGGGGGAAGAAGGGGCAAGGAGGTACAAAGGAGTTTAAAAAAAAAAAGTCCTCAAAGCACTTAGAGTTGGCAGAAAACAAATATATGTGTGTGTATGTATATATATAATATTTTATAATTTTATATCTTTATTTATATAATATTTAAATATTTGTTTAGATTTATTTAAATATTTATATTTATAATTTTATATATATATATGTACATGTATATATAAAATTAACCAAAAGACAGTGGAAAAAAATTCACAAAGCAGTACATGATGCCTTTTCCTAGTGAAAGAGAATGTGGAACAACTGAGGCAAGAGCTGGAAAGAATCTGAAGCTCAGTGGGGACATTCTGCAGCTTTCATCACAGTAGGGAAACAGGAAGAAGAGCGGATGAAGTTAAGAATTTGAAGCCTCCCTCAAAGTGGCGTCTTGTCTCCCCCATCCTCTAATCTCAGATCCTTTCATCATCCTCTTCGGCACTTATCATATTCTTACTGAGAGTTGGCAGGATACGATGGAATGAGCAGTGGACTTAGCTGTGTATTTTAGCTGTCACTTACTTCCTGTGACCTTGGACAAGTGCCCTTGGGCAAGTCACGGTACCTCTCTAGATTTCGCACTCCTCATCTACTAGATGGCCTCCAAAGTCCATTCCAGCTTTAAGATCTATGGCTCTATAACTTATATTTACCTTTACTTACCTATGCTCATCTTCTCTTTCCTTACTAGAATACAAACTTAAGTGTGTTGAGAATTTTTAAGTAAAATTGTGCCTTATTCCAATACCCCAATATATCTATGATATCCCTGTTGAGGGAACCTCCTCCAGCAATGCAGATCACAACCCCTTCATGCTTGTCCACCCTTTGCAATGCTTATCTATATCTTCCAAAATATTTGCCCTAGGATAAAAATAGTATTTCCACTAAAATGCTACTACTTTGACTGGGGCCCATCCCGTGGCTGGCTCACCTTCATTCTCCTCCCTGACCTATTCCTGACTTCCTCTGGGCTTCAAAATCATGCCCCAACACTGAGTATCTTCATTCCCTCCTCCCCATCACCACCTTTGAGCTTCCTTTTGTGTATTATGTTCCTCCATTAGAATACAAGCTCCCTGAGGACAAGGAATATCTTTCTTTTGGCTTATATTTGTATCCCCAACACTTAGCACAGTGCCTGACACATGATAAGCGCTTGATGAATGTTTCTTTCCTTCCATTCTTCCTTCTGACTGTATTACACTAAGTTGTATTGTATTTTCCTTTGTACCTCTCCTGGTGCTTAACATAGAGAACTACAGTCAGTAAGTACTTAATAATGATTTGTTGAATCAATAAATTTCTAGAAATAGTAGGGGCATATCCTTAAGGAGGTAGCATGATATAGTTTAATAAATGCTGACTCATAGGAGTTGCCTGAATTCAAATCCTGGCTCTACCACTTGCTACTTCTGTGATTTTGACCCTCAGTTTCCTCATCTGTAGAAATGAAAAGGATGGACTAGATGAGTAAGAGATCCTCTCTAGAGCTACCATCCTAGGTCACTCTTTACGGATAAGCTAAAGCAAGGTGGTACAATGGATTGAATGCTGGGCCTGGAGTCAGGAAGACTCATCTTCCTGAGTTCAAATCTGACCTTAGTACTAACTGTATGACCCTGGGCAAGTCCCTTAACCCTGTTTGCCTTCGTTTCCTTTTCTATAAAATGAGCTGGAGGAGAAAATGTCAAATCACTCCAATATCTCTGCCAAGAAAAGCCCAAATGGGGTCACAAAGAGTCGAATATGACTGAAATGACTGAACAACAACGAAAAAGAATTCCCCTCTTAAAACCGCCCATTTAATTTTTATCAGCTGTCATTCAGGTTCCTGCTCAAAGGAACACCCACTTAGGACCTCATTCATTGGCACAAAACCCATCACTAACCATCATGTCAAGCAGAAAACATTCTAAAAGTCATGTCTAAATTATTTGGTCTTTAGTTCAAAGAAAAGAATAAGGGTATATACATTGAGTACATTTGCCTCAAGAGAAATACCTGTACAGAGTCAAAGCCCTAGATAGCATTACAAAGAAAACATTGCTACTCTTGTCTGAAACAAAATATGATCCATTAACTCAAGAGAAAAGATCATTTTGGCTCTAAAAAACCTGGCACCCAAACAAGCATTGTATCCTTGCTGCCAATAAATACCTGGCTGATATACTTTTAACATCCTTCCTTCTTGTCTTTTTGGACATATTTTAGTAATTGCTTGTCTGCAGGTACCAGACTCTCACAGGAAGTGATTAATCTTTCATGAGACTACTCTACTATTTCTTAACTCAAGACAATAAAAGCTTGAAGGGGCAGGCATATTCATGTCAGTGCTTGCTTCAAGGAAAGGAAGTTTTAATGGGAGATAAATTCGATCCTATGATGGCAACAGATGATGAAATAGCTGTGTTAAAGATAGAGACGTAACAGGACAAAACCACCCCTAAAAATGTGGGGGGGTGTGGGGGCGGGACCCATGTCTAAACCTAAAACCTATTTCTTTTTCTCCGGTACAAGACCAGATGGGATCCTCCGACATCATGAAACATTACAGCTGGAAGATGAATGGGCTGAGCTATATCCCCAACCCCCCACATGTAGATACTGAAGATGAGAAAGGCTCTTGTTTGCAGTCTGAAGCAGGTGTGGTTGAGCTAAATGGAGAGAAGATGTCCAGCTGGAAGAACCCATCAGCCAGCTGCCCTGGGCAGTCCACTTAGATAAATACCACCTGTTCCTAAACAGTCAGGAAAAAAAATTAGTCATATCGCAGGAACCTGCTGATTCTCTATCTATTGTGTTGAAGCTTTTGTATCTTTCAAGGCCCCAAATCCCATGTGCATCTCAGAGAGATGGCCACATGCAATATGCTTAATGTAATCCTGGACAATGACAGAGGTTTTCAGAGCCGTAGGCTGCTGTATTTCCTAGCTGGGTGCCTGTAGCACGAATATAATAAACTTAGCCTGAGGAAAGGGAGAAGGGATTCGTCAAGTACCTTTACGCTTACTGGTTAGATGCTAGGCTTTTCAGAGGCCACCTGGAAAATATTTTTAATGTCCCCCACTATATTCAACTATATCTTACTCTACCCCCAACATGAAAAATCAATTTTACTCAGACTGATTCCCAATATGTGCCATATTTCTTCCACCTTTGCCCAAGCCGTTCCCCTTCCTGATGGCTCTGCCCTATTCTATTGCTAGAACAGAGTGCAATTAATTACTATCTCTGTTTTACAGCTGAGGAAACTGAGGCAGACAGAGGTTGAGTGATTTGCCCAGGATCATGCACCTGGTCAGACAACAGAAAGGGTCTGAGGTTGGATTTGAACTCAAGTCTCAGACTCCAGGTCCAACACTCCATTGACAGCACCACCTAGCTGCCTCTAACAAGCATTCATAAAGTGCTTGCTATGTGCCAACTAGGTGGTGCAATGAATAGAGCTCCGGGCCTTTAGTTCAAATCTAATCTCTGACACTTACTAGCTGTGTGACCCTGGGCAAATCACTTAACCCCTATTTGCCTCAATTCCTCATCTATAAAATGAGATGGAATCTCTCACTGAAAAAGGAAATAGCAAACCTCTCTAGTATCTTTGCCAAGAAAACATGATGAACAATGTCCATGGGGGTCATGTAGGGTTGGACACAATTGAACAATAATCGCCAGGCACTGTGCTGAAGATGCAAAGAGAAGTAACAAACAGCCCCTACTTGTAAAAAAAAACACTAGGTACACAAACACACACATACATATATGTATATATATATAATATTTATATGCACACAGAGAGAGAATATATGGAAATTGATATGGGAGGGGCAAGCGCTAGCAGAAGATGAGGTTTGATCTGAATCTTGAAGGAAACCAGAGAAAGAAAAAACAGAGGGTAAGGGGCAAAAGCATTCCAGGCATGGAAGACAGTCAGTTAAAAAACACAGATATGGGAGGTGGGATGTTCTTTGCAATTTTGTCATTGTTTCTTGTGTCCTTCATGTAGGTAGCACATGGTAATGTTCAATAAACTCATAAAAGATAGCCTCTGCTATAATATCAATTCTGGCTAATTGGACAAGTTTGGTACAGGAAATGTTTAAATCAATAGATATTCATTGAGATATTCATTAACTTCATACAAAGTATTTTATATAAATACCACCATCACCCCTCTCCCCTCCTATGTATATTTTTATGCTTAGAAGCTCAAATGGATCCATGACTTGATCAGTGTTTCAGGTACTCCCTTGTCATATGCAATTCTCAGCTATTCCATACATTCTCATCCTAGGAAATTCTCTTCTATATTTTTCCATAAATTTTCCATGAAAAATCTACCCACTATACCAGAGGCCTTCCTCTTGTCCTTTTAGTTGTCTTGGGGATACCAATGAATCGCCCAAGCTGTCCATCTGCTGGCTCTTATATCTTATATCACTGTTGCTGTTGGCAATATGCCACAGCCATCTTAATCCATCATGAGCTTTTCCATTGTCCTTTGAATTATTTTATAATCTTCATTCTTCTAGGCTCACGTTGTTCCAAGATTTGCAACCACATAGTACCACCAGGAGAGAATATTGGTGATGGAGATGAACTTTTGCAGCAATGACCACCTTGAACTCATTGAAAACCCTGGCCTGTCTCTCAAATCCAAACTATCCCAGTCTCCTCCTATTCAATTCTAGGTAAAGCTCCTTCTCCATTTGCTGTACTTGTCCAAAGTAATTGGACTAAGGAATAGGTTTTCGTATTTGTAGGAAAATGGTAAAGCCATGTAAGAAAATCTAAGATTCCCTTTTCCTCTTCTGAAAACTTCTTTCTAGAAGCCAATATTATCCCTCTTTCATCGGAACCCATCAATAGCTAAGTGCTGGACCATAAACAGGAGACGGCCCAAAGTGCTTCTGCTTTTATTTCAGACTTCCTGCAGATGTTCCCCTCTGGACACCTTTTAGACCAAGCACAATTATTTCTCAGACATCTGACTTTATCAAGTGAGCGGCTATGACAGTGTCCTCTGAAGAGACTCATTGGAGTGACTGTTCAAAAGACAGCAAAACAAACATGGGCAGAGATATTCATCCTTCAGAGGGTCTTGGTTTACAGAGTTGGAGTGGGAAGCAGGGAGGAGGAGTGCCAGGGAAGGAAGAGTTGTATTACTGTATTTCTTAGGAAGCTAGGTGGTTCAATGGATGGGGCTCTGTCTTTGAATCCTGCCTCAGATACTTCCTACCTATGTCACCACTGACAAGTCAATAAGCTTCTCTCAGGCTCACTTCTCATTGATGAATGAAAATAATAATAATAATAATAATGGCACACATCTTGCAGGGTTGTTGTGAGGATCAAATGAGAAATCATCTATAAAACACATTGCAAACTTTAAACATTATATAAGAGTGGGCTACTATTATCAATATCGCTATTCACTGGTTTTGAATCCTTTGGGTAGCTCCAGTAGAATAAACTGTAGTCCCACTAAGAAGGCACTTCATTTGCAGGCTGCAGCATTTAGAGATGGCTTCCTTTGGGAATCTCTTCAGAAGTGATACCTGGGGTAGTAGGACTTAAGTAGGAGCATCCAGAGGCAAGTTCAAGACTCCATAATAGGTGTCTGAATGGCCTGTTCTATTGGCTCAAACAAAATGAAGTTCATGGACACATATCCTTTCACCCATTGACCCTTCCAGCCTCAGCTCTACCTTGATTAAGGTTCACTTGGAATTCTGTCTACCCCAGGAGGATTCTTTCTGAGCACTTCTGATCCATAGGAGGCTTCAAGGCACTCCTTAGAGTCTAACCACAAAGTGAGCCAAAGACAGAAAAACAAAGGCTGCCTGAGTCATCCCCTAAAATACCTCTGATGAAACATATTTAGCAGTCCTCTACACGCTGGGAGAGCCTCCCATATCTCCAGCTTTGTCCTACCTAATTTACAAGAGCTTGGCCATTGGGAAGTCAATGAGGCAATAGCCAAATCCTGGCTAATAGAGTAATGGCCCAGTGTTTCCCACAATAATACTCACCAAGAAGAGGTATCAGTCATGAGACCAACGTTCTCCTTTAGGATGGCGGCCTAGGTGTTAGAACAGCTGTAACCAGATTGCTATAAAGTGAATGTAAGAGAATCTTCATCGAGTTTTATAAGATTGGTCTTATACTGCTAGTTATGAATTATTTCACTTTAGTAATAATTATAATATATTATATTATATATATTATATATATCCAGCCTCCAATATAATTATAATATTATATATTATAATAAATATATATAATAATATTAGTATTTACAAAGCATTTGCAGCTAGGTGGAGCAGTAGATAAAATGCTAGGCCTAAAGTCAGGAAGATCTGAGTTCAAATGTGACCTCAGACACTTACCAGCTATGACCCTGGGCAAGTCACTTAACCACGTTTGCCTCAGTTTTCTCATCTATAAAATAAGCTAGAAAAAGAAATTGCAAACTACTCCAGTATCTTTGCCAGGAAAATTGAGGCACAAAGAGAATAAATGAGTTCCCCGAGATTGCAGAGGTACTAAATGGAAAACCTGGCATTTTAACCCACATCCTCAGACTTTCAAATAGGGATGCTTTTCTAATCAGGTAAGTGGCACCGTGGATAGAGTACTGCGACTGGAGTCGGAAAGGTCTGAGTTCAAATCTGGCCTCAGGTACTTACTAGCTGGGTGGTAGGTGCCGTTATTAGCCCCATTTTATAGTTGAGGAAACTGAGGTGAGATTTATGTAGTTTATGTGCTTATGTTGGAGTGAGCGCATGAACTATAGGTGAGGAAACTAAGTGGCTTACCCGGGGCCACCCGGCTAGTAAGAGTCTTGGATACTTCCTAGGTGCACATCCCTGGATAAGTTATGTGACCTTAGAGATCATCTAGTACAATCTCTTTATTTTACTGATGAGGAATTTGAGGCCCCAAGAGGTTAAGTGATTTACCCAAGGTCACAAATACATTTAGTGGCAGAGCTAGGATTCAAGTCTACTCTAGCTTCAAACCTTAATACTTTTTACACTGGACCCTATCGCATGCACACTGCAAGACCTTGAAGCTATAGTGTCCACAAATTATAAATTCTGAGCTTTCTTGGCACAATCTAATTCGTATGAGCCCAGAAGACTGAGCCCGACTTGCTTAATGAAAAGCAGACCTCTTATTCCGCATATGGAACAAAGATCAATTTCGACTCTAGACCTATGATCATGTAATAATAATAATACGATGATGATAGGTAGCATTTTGGAGGCAGCTAAGGGGCACAATGGCTTGAGTACTAGGTCTGGAGTCAGGAAGACCTCAGTTCAAATCCAGCCTCAGATACTTACTAGCTGTGTGATCCTGGACAAGTCACTTAACTCTGCCTCAGTTTCCTCACCTGTAAAATGAAATGGAGAAGAAAATGGCAAACCACTTCAGTATCCTTCCCAAGAAAACCCCATGGACAGTGCTGGTGTGCTATAGTCTATGAGGTCATGAAGAAACAGACACAACTGAACAACTCAACAAAACATATGGCACTTTTAGCTTTGCAAAATGCTTTTCAAACATTATCTCATTTGATCCCCACAACAACTTTGGGAGGTAGGTGCTATTATCATTCCCACTTTATAGATGAGGAGGGGGCCATCCCTAGTCATCCTGATCTTTATCTTGCCACTGGACCCAAATGGCTCCTGAGGAGAAAATGAGGCTGATGCCCTTGCACAGCCCTTCCTCACTTAAATCCAATTCACTTGCAAGTCATGGCATCATCTTCCATCTTCCTGCTGTCACGGTCCTCTTCGAGAACAAAGGACAAACAACAAGAAATGAAGAAACTGAGGCAGGCAGATTAAGTGGCTTATCCAGAATCAAACAGCAAGTATCTGAGGCCCCCTCAAAGCAAACCAAGGCAAGGGAAAGAAATCCAAGCTCCAGACTGAACTATCTCAATGGATGGAACAGATCTGAGCCAATGGGACCACCATTGATAGGAGATGACAAACCCAACCTGTGAGAGCCTCTGAAAGAGAAATAGCACAGCTTAGTGAGTTTGCAAATAGGCAAAAACCTCAGCCATTGCAAGTCCGGAGGCAGGGACTGACCCTCTGCATGTCGTTACAGTCGCTCAACACTCACCCAGTAGGACCCTTTCTTCTATGTCCTCAAGCACTGACTGATAGATTATTCCAGACTATGCCTCTAATTGGAATGCAGGCTCTCCTGACATCATCGTAGGATTCATCTTCACGCACTTTCAGAGTGGTATCACATTCCATTTTTAAAGTAATGGCAAACATAGCCTTTGTATATTTGTACTTCTTTGTCTTTCCTGTCGTTGAAGGTTGGAGATACGTCACAGCCTCTCTCAGCCTGTTTACTCAGGTCTAAAATGGGGATGGAAATAATATCTTGTCACATCTACCTTACAGGGTTATTTGAGGATCAAATAAAAAAGAATTGTAGAATGTCCTATAGCAATATAAGTTACTATCATCATGTACCTTACATGGTGTAGCCAGAATGGACTTTGTTTTCTTTGAATGACTCAGCTCGCCTCGTTGAGCTTCCCTGGACGCTGGGGCTTGCTCTTCCGGGGCAGGACCAGAGCTTCCTGTGTGATGAGTCGTGGCGCTGCCTGAGGGGAGGTGTGTTAACGTGGTCTACGCTGGGGGAGGGGCCAAGTCAAGAACCAATCGGCCCTGGTCGTTCAGGCGGTGCTTGATGATGTTAAAAACTCTATAAGAGGGGAGAGGACAGCTTGAAGATCCTCCTTTCCTTTTCCGGTTGGAGCCAGAGACACCTACAGCCTTATACCATCTCGCTTCTCTGTGGCCTTCTGATTACCCTTGTAAGGCAGACCCTTGTAAGGCCTGGAAGCTTTTGATGAAAATATCAAAATGGGGACGCTGGTTTGTGGGCTTGTTATTGTGGAGTGTAAATACATGCTTTAGTTCTCCTGCCTTCTGCCTAGAGAATTCCTTATATCCTGCGGTTCCGGACCTTTGAGGCACATATGAGATTCTCTTTGAAATCATAAATTCTGCCTTCCTAATATACATGGGGCCACACCGGTGTCTGAGGCAGAACTTGTACCCACCTCTTCTTGACTACAGCAACAACTCCCTGTTCACTACACTACCAAACAGAAAAACAGGGGACAACTTTGACCCCAACGATGTTATTTTGATCAAGAATTTATGCTTGCTACAATTTTCAATTAACAAGCACTTACTAAATAATATGTGCCAGGCCCTTGGTAGAAGTTATAGAGAGGATGTTCTAGACACCTTGGGGTCTATGTACCTTGGGGTTTTCCTGTGTACAAAACACTGGTACAAACTTTAACTACCTATTTCTCTTGGTACAAATTTTCCTATACCTTACCCTCTCCCTCCACCCCCACCAACTTCAGGATAAAAAAGGCACCGTGGACACATCTGTCTCACATCTGTGCAGGATCAGGATCAACAATAGAAGGTGTCTTGGTTGAGGTGAGAAGGGAAAATTATAAAAGAGATATTGAAGGTCTATTATAGACCTCCAAGTCAAAACAAGACAATAGGTGAATGATAATAAGCATGCAACCTGTTTGTAAAAGCTCCAATTAATATAATGAATATACCATAGTGAACGACTATTCTCTATCACTCCGTATCAGTAAGTGAAGCCATATGTGCCCATTCATTCAGAACCCCATCTTCCCTTTTCATCTACTCCAACGGGCATGAACTAAAGGTGCCTCGGTAGCTAACACAATTCCCTAAACATCTGACTTATTGCTACTGAGCAATTTGGACACAAAGAAAAGCGTGACTCATTTGTTCAGATTCATTAGAACATCTGCCCACATTTGTTATGTTCAAGATTTTGAGAACAGGAAAATGTTGGTATTGGGCTTGTGTTCGTTTCCTTACGTTGCAATGAGCAGTTTATAGCAATGAGTTAGGAGCAGCTGACATGCTATTTTGTACATAATTAGTGGTGAGTGTGTTCTTTTTTTAAATAGAAAGATTAAAAACAATTTTGTCCAAATGTTTTCTAAAACTTAAGTGTATATATGTATGTATGTACATGTATATGTGTATATACATATCTATTCAAGGACACATAGGTATTGTGTTTGTGTGTATTTCCTAGAATTATGTGCTATAATTACCTAGCCTGCCAGAACCTCTCGTATGTCCATTTATCTGTGTAATCTGATCACATACTGCAGCTAGGGCATGGACCACGGCTGGACCTCCACAGAGTTAACTGAAATTTGTAACATAATTATTCCATCTAAGAAATAAGAAGATAAACTTACAAAGAGAAAAAAATCAAACATAGGCATACCAAGAAAAAAATACAGAGCATGACATTAATAAACCATAAAGACTTCTTGTTAGTGAAAGTACCTGGAACAAATAGCTTAGAACCGTAAGCACACATTGAGCTCCTGGGAAAGCACATAATTCAGTTGCTTTCCATGGCCCAGATGGGTCTGGGTTAAGACTATCAATAATTACCTAGACTAAACAAGAAGAAAACCAATTCACATCTATGTGAGGGGCACGTTGCATTTCAAAGCAACCAAAGCCAGAACTTGATTCAGAGTTGCAGACACATTTCTTCGGACGAAGCGAAGCCTTGTAAATTATCGAATCCTCTAACCTTTTCAATGTATCTGATGTTGTTTTTCATTTCCTTCATTCCCAATGTATTGGTTGAATTTTACAAAATCTTATTTTGTATGCTAGGGTAAATGACAGGAGAAACAATTCTTGCAAACCAAACCCAGGAATTCCATAAAATACACAGAGAAGCAGCCACCCTTGCCCTGGGCCCCTCTTTCTGAGCAAGGGACGCCAGGAACTCTCTCACAGGAGCAGATTGTTTTAGGTTAATTGAATGAAGTAAACTTGGGGAAATGCCTGACATGGCCAACTTGACCTCTGCTAAGTCTTTTGAACTTCAATCACTGTCCTCCAACACAAAGACTTCTATTAGGCTTTCAACTATTTTCCCTGATTATCCAGGTAGCTTATCTGAAGGATTCCATGGTTTCAGTTATCATTTCTGACCTGACCGTGAGACAACTATTATTTCCGTGCAGGGTTTAGTGATTAAGCCTGCAGAGGTATTTGCTAGTTATGCTGAGCAAAGAGCATCTCATTTCAGTTTCTTATCCACAAAGCCCTGATAACTCTTTTGGAAGAAGAGAAAGATGGCTTTGAATTCATGAGAAAATTCACAGAAGAGTCAGCCCCCACATTGGGTCAATTGCTTGTATTCAGAAATGTACATTGTACTAAATGTACATTCTCGCATTCTTACTCTAAATTTCTAAGCTGTGAGGCTTGAGTCACATATTGGTTGATAAACTTGAAAGTTGTTACCACTGACAAATTGCACAAGGTAAAAAAAAATTAAACCCACTTGAATTGAGAAAGCAAATCGTCCCTTCATCATCTAACTCCCTCGCCAAGGCAGTAAAAAATGAATGCTCATCTCTATTTTCAGTGCAATTTTTTGTTATGATGATGTTATAAATATTCTTGAAACTTCTATTCATAGGCTTAACTTTGGATTCTATCAAAATCCTTTATTAATAAACTGCAATTTTTTTAAAGTATCTATAACACTTAAAAGATAGAAGCACATATTTTAGATAACAGTTAAAGGAAAAAATATTTGCATCTTCCTCTAACTTAATCAATTGGATATCCATTGTGCATGGGTATAGTTGAGCTCTGTGTGGTTTGGGGAAAGTAAACTTATTTGCTAGAAAGTTACATTAAACAACTCTCTTGTTCCACCATAGTGTCTTTGCTTTGGTACCTGGCTTATCCAAGGAAAATGTATGTATTTACTTTAGCCCTGTTAGCACCTCTGAAGTGTGGATTCAGCAAATGAGGATGATAATAATGGTGGAGGTAGTAGCAGCAGCAGCAGCAGCAGCAGTAGTAGTAGTGTAGTAGTAGTAGCAGTAGTGGGGGTAGTGGGGGTAGTGGTGGGAGTCATAGTGGTAGTAGTGGTAGCAGTATAGTAGTAGTAGTAGTAGTAGTAGTAGTAGTAGTAGTAGTAGTAGCAGTAGTGGGGGTAGTGGTGGGAGTGATAGTGGTGGGAGTGATAGTGGTAGTAGTGGTAGTAGTATAGTAGTAGTAGTAGTAGTAGTATAAGTAGTAGTAGCAGTAGTGGGGGTAGTGGTGGGAGTGATAGTGGTAGTAGTGGTAGCAGTAGTAGTAGTGATAGTAGTAACAGTAGCAACAACAACAATAATAATAATAAATTCCTCGGAATCCAGCCCATTACCTATGCCAAGGGTGTGAAGAACAACAGATAAGCAGGAGTCTGCCAGACACAGCAATATAAGGAAGAGGCTTAAAGGCCTTGGAGAAACCCTAAAATGAAGACTAATTGGGTCCTATTTACACCATTGATTAAATTAGCACACCAGTCAGTATGGCGTGACTTCTCTGAAGAGTCAAAGAAATAGAGAAGGTGGCATATGGTTGCAGATTGGCCTTATTCAAAAGTTTTGCGATGATTAGCTTACCATGGAAGATACTGGAAAAAGTGATTATCCACGTTCTGGTACCTCAAGAAGACAAGATACACTGGAAAAGTTTTAGCCACTGATGTGTAAATACCCACACAGTTTAAGGTACAAAATTACCCAAGGTAATTTAAGGAAGAGAGGCTAGAAATTTTCCACCATTGTGGAGAGCAAGTTAGCATACAGTGTAGAATGCTAGACTAGAAGGCAGGAGGAACTGAGTTCAGTCTCTACTTGAAACACTTAACTACCTATGTACCCTGGGCAAAAGTCACTTAACCTCTCAGTCTCAATTTCTTCATCTATAAAATGCGTATAGCAGCACCTACCTTACAGAGTAGTTGTGAAGATCAAAGGATATATACAAAGTGTTTTGCAAAGCTTAAAGTGCTCTATAATGCTATTTATTTTTATCATTATCATTATTAGTCAATAACTTGCATCGAATGTGGTATATTTGAGTTTTTCCCACAGCCAAGTAACTACTATTTGTGTTCTAGGCAGAAGGCTGGTTTCCCTCCTGAAGGAGAAAGGGACTTGAAGAATATCCCTCTACCTTCCAAGTTGGAAGAAATATTAGTGGGAAAGGAATACGTGTTGAATGAGTAAAGATGACCCATGTCAAGATGAGAGAGAAGGGAAGAAATAGGAGGCAAGTGCTAGCTATTACGATGACTACTTACTTCTGGTGATTCATGTGACCATAAATGACAGTTCCAGAAGGAACCTAAAAAAATAGCCAAAAATTATAAAGTCTTGAGGAAGAAACTGAAGACCATAAAGCAATTGTATTTTTTTCTAAAAGTTAATTTGGCAAGTGAACAGATGGCTAAGAATGTAGTATCTGAGAATGGGATTTGGATTTCTGGACCATAGCTTACAGGATAGGGAAGACAGGATCCTGGCCAGAAATAGAGTACACCTAACAAAGACTGTTAAGAATACATTTTCCTGGTGTTTAAAAGGATTTAAATTAAAAAGATATGGAGGGCAGAGATTATATATAGCCTTCAAGTTAGGGACTAGAAATTCATAGGAGACAAAATCCCAGAAACAGGATGATGGTTAGTATTTGAAAATAGGGATGCTATGAGATGGAGAGGAAGGAGTGCATTCTAGGCATGAGGGGAGCTCAGATCCAAGGCCTTGAGTATTCCATGGTATTCCATGTCAGAGGAAGAGAGAGAAAGCCAGTTTGTTTGGATTGCAGAGTTTGGGAGTGGGGGAAAAATATAAAAACATTTGTTAGGCATTCAAAGCCCTTTATAACCTGTCCCCCCTCAACACACACACACACACACACACACACACACACACACACACACACACACCATGGCAGTCTTCTTACACCTTACCACCTTACCCTCCCCTTCCACGTTCTCTTTGATCCAATGACATTGGCCTCCTGGCTGTTCCATTAAAAAAAAAAAACCTCCATCTCCCAGCATTTTCACTGGCTCTTCCCCATGCCTGGAATGCTCTCACTCATCTCTGCCTCCTGGCTTCCTTTAAGTCTCTGCTAAAATCCTACCTTCTACAGGGAGTATTTACCAATCTCTCTTAATCTAATGCCTTCATTCTGTTGATTATTTCTGATTTATCTAGTACACAGCTTATTACTCGTAATTATCTTCATGTTGTCTTCCCCATTAGATTGTGAGCTCCTCGAGAGCAGAGACTGACCTTTCTTTGTATTCCCAGCACTTAGCATAGTCCTTGGTACATAGTAGGCACTTAATAAATGTTTATTGGCTGAGTAATGTCCAACAAAGCTGGAATAGTCCACAGAACACTGACCATAAGAAATGATAGCATAATAGCAACCTTTTCTATCCGAACCCCAACGAAAATGATCAGAACAAGACAACAAAAATAATAATAATTACTGACAAATAGGACTTCAGGATTAGCAAAGTCCTTTACACAGACATCATTTCTTTAATCCTCAAAATAGCTCTAAGGGGTAGGTGCTATTTTTATCCCTACTTTACAGAGGAGGAAACTGAGTCTGAGAGGAGTTGTGGCTTGCTCACAGTTACATAGATAGCATCTGAGGAAGGAGTTGAGTCCAGATTATCCTGATTTCAAAACGAGCAGCCTTATCTGCTACAGTAAGAATAATGTCTTTTACCCATGTTATAGTTTCCTCATATGGAAACTGGGGAACTGGGGGGTGGGAGAGGTTCCTATAGATATTTGATTGCATAGAGTATATAATGAAAGTATATCTTCTTTTAAATAGGATTATGAGGGAATAACCTATGGAAGATCCTAGAACCTAGAATAAAGGTTTTGTTATTACATTCTTTTGTTGTTAAACACAAACAAGTCTGACCATGTCAATCAATCAGTAAACATTTATTAAGCACCTATAATATGCCAGGCATCACACTACGGTTGGAAATACAAGAAGAGGCAAAATTCTGTACCTGCCCTGAAGGAGCTTACAATTTAATGGGAGAGACAACATGCAAACAAACATATACAAAGCAAGCTATATACAGGATAAGTAGAAAAGAATTAAGGGACAAGGCACTGGAATTAAGAGGGTTGAGGAAGGCTTCCTATACAAGGTAGGATTTCAGTTGGGATTTAAAGGGAGCGAAGGAGGCCTTAACCTTGAAGCTTACCAGATTTCTTATTGAAAAAAAAGTGAGCAAATCAGTCACCAGAGTGAGCCTCCGTAGTCTCATAAGTGTAATTAAGGGATGTTGGTATTGGCAGGAAAACTGCATGAAAGGCAATACTCTTGCCAAAAGCACCAGGTACATCCTGGCATTTCATTTCAACAGAATATCCATTTAATAGAGAAACCTAAAGATACTGAGTGCAATTCCCCCAAATCCACCTGGAAGCAGTGTTTTTCACACATATCAGATACACTCAAATTAAGAAACAAATACGCAGCTTTACTTTTTTCCCTTCATTTCCTCAATCAAGTGTATTTTTAAAACAAACATAAAATGTGTCCTTGTTATTGTCACCAAAGAAGTTTTGCCCATGGATAAAAAGCCATGATAAAAATCTGGCCCCATAAGTTAAAGTAAGTAGCAAAATTTTACCCTCTTGTTAATATTAAAGAAGAAGCTTCACATAAGGCAGAGAGATTAAGGAATGGATTCTGCTGAAGAGAATACCAAGTTTTGTTTACTTTGATATTTTGAGTGATTCAAACTTCCCCCCACATAAACCATTGTTAGGAAGCTCCTAATATCATAATTATTCATACTTATCAATTATTTATCTTTATATTTTATTTACTTTTATTATTTGTTATTTAAATTTTATTACTTTTATTTATTTTTAGTATTATTAGTCATAATTATTGGTATTTCATTGCTTTCTAGCACTTTATAGAGAGGGTGTTAAGAATGTACATCCCAACTGAACTCCCACCAGAACAATAAGATTCAGAAAAGTAGGCAGAGATAAACCTCTGACTAGCTTGAGGAAACAGCTTTTGGTTGTTAATGGGATTGGCACCTTCTCAATTCAAATCCATCCCAGCTCTTAAAAATGGATGACACCTTCAGTGACCATCAAATGCTACCCATTTGAAATGCAGAAGGTATGATTTTGATACTAGCCCTCTGAGAAACCGAGGACGGGATTGTAAAGACCCTGGCCAGAGGAGAGGTAATCGGATAGACCTGACTAAGCAAGTCATGAGGACATGGCGAACTTGCTCTTGTCTTGTGGGCAGATCAGAAGTTACATTCCCATTTCTCCGCCATAGGCCCCATCTATCTTTCCTTGATCCTCACAACAAGCCTGGGAGGTAGATGATGTTATTAATCCCCATTTTACAGTTGAGGAAACTGAAGCAAACGGAAGTTAAGTGACTTGCTCAGGGTCACACAGATAGTGTCTGAGCCCAATTTGAATGGGTATTCCTGACTCCAGGCCCATTGCACCACTTAGCTGCCTCCTAGCTGCTTAGATGCAATTCTTCCCCTTCTCTCTGGTTCTCCAGCAGTACAAGCTATATCTGGTCCTCTCATTCTCTTTCATTCCTCTTCCCTTCTCTTTCCTAGGACCATTGTTTGAGGGAGAAGGGAAGGGAGAGCAGCCAGTACAAATGACCAATGCCTGGAAGACAGCCTAGAGCAGGGGTGGGGGAACTATGGCCTTAAGGCCACATATAGCCTTCTAGGTCCTTAAGTTCAACCTTTTGACTGAATACAAATTTTACAGAATTTACCCCTGGCCTAGAGTACGACTGTGTAGTTTGGCTCTGTATCTTTCTTAGTTAGTATTTGCCTTTTTTAAACCTTCATTGTAAAATCAATGAATTTCAAAGAAAATAATAATAATAATAGACAAAATTCTGTCAGTTATTAGACTCTAATCAACCAAAGAACTACTAATTCCATATCAAGAATAGACTATAATTTTATTTTAATGTAATTCTTAGCAAATATATGTTCAATGCATGCACAATTCTGAATAGCAGCTTTCTTCTATGCTTTTACAACATGACAGTGAAGTTTTACGTAGTCATAATTTTCCTAAATTGACTGTTTTTAAATGGAACTTTTATGAATAAATTTGCAACGTGCTATTATCATAGGATACAATTTTAATTTACTATGATAAAACATACATCTTAAATGTTTATTCTTTAATTACAAAAGCTCAAATGGCCCACATGTATACTTGAAAAAAATTAAATATTTAACTGTATTTTCTCATTTTTAAATAAACAAGATCTCATGTCAAAATTTTAAAAATTTGAAAATTTAAGATCCTAGTATTAATTTTAAATATGTTGCATTATACGTCTTACAATTTCTAAATAAAGTTGCAATTTTGCCATCTCATTTTCTCCATTCCTTTTGCCTTCCCTATCCTCTTTTCCTCTCTCTACTATTTGGCCCTTTCTGAGCAGCCATCGGCAAGGGTCAAAAACATTTCATAGTGCTGCTCCTTCCTCCTCTCCTCTTTCTGCTCTCTCTCTTTTATCCTTTCCCTCTTCCCCTCTTCCTGCCAGGTCAATGGCCCAGTTTTACCCTCCCTTCTTTCTTTTTCCTTTCTTCTTCAGTCTTATATGTAAGAGTCAGACCTAGCCAACTACGTAATCTCTTGTCAGGCAGCCCAATGGACAGTTGGGTGACACATTCATTTGTAATTGAATTATACTCTATTTGCAAGAATATGTGTATATCTTTAGAATGCCTTCAAACTTCAAGGATCATCTTTATGGATTCTCACTTCACTAAAACAGGTCAATATCCCTTTCCATCTCAATAGACAGACAGTCTTTATGAGTTTCTGTGGCTCAAAAAAATTTTGCCACCTAGTTATAAAACTTGGTGACTGGTCCTACAATAACAGTCATATAGTTAATTACCAGCACTATAAGCTTTCCAGCTTAGTAGGACCTGCCAAAGCTCAGATTCCACACAAATAGCTTGCATGAACCCAGAGTAACATCCAAGCGCCAGTTTGTCCCCCATACCTGGCACTCTCCCTCTGCATCTCCACCTCCTAAGCTTTCACTTCTTGGCTTGTCCCTCCTTCTATAAGAAGTCTTTCCCAGTCAGTCCTCCTCCGCTCTTAGCACCTTCTCCCTGAGGCTAATCCCAATTCCTCCTGTAAATAGCAGCTCTGTACATAGTTATTTGCATACTGTCCCTCCATTAGACTGTGAGCTCCTTGAGAGCAGGGACTATGGATTGTTTTTTCCCCTTTCTTTCTATCAACAGCATTTAGTGCGGTAACTATAGTAGAAGTTTTATAAGCAGTAGGAGCTTTATAAGCACTGGCTGACTGTTCATAAGAAGGCATTCCCTCTATGGTGGTGGCTGTTGATCAACAACCAGCCAAATGGGCTAGAAAAATATAGAATTCGATTGGTTCCTGACCCTGGCTCTGAACCTATCCCTGACTTCTCTGCCCAGATGTCCCACTTCATTTTCTCACGTCCACCCCACCACACCCCAACCTGGAAAACTTAGCAGCAACTATTTCTGATGATGAAAATTAAAAGGATGGCAAAGGAGGAGAAGGAGCCTTCAACATTCTGGCCACTCCAGAATGATTTCACCTGCCCAGAAGGCGAAGGAAAAAGGAAGGAAGTTTAGAGCCCCTCCCACGGAATCCCTCCGCTTTCCCACCCACAACTCACTGATCCACATAATTATTATTCACCTTGGCAAAGAGATGGCTATGCACAAATATAATTTTTCAACAACAGAATGGAGAGACTTTCACTGAGACCCAAATGCTGCCTCTAACCCTTATTACTGGTGTGACATTGAGCAAGTCAATCAACTTCCCTTGGCCTCAGTTTCTCCAAGTGTAAAATTAGGGGGTTGGACTAGGTGGCTTCTGAGGTCCCTGGCCCCTCTAGATCTATGATTCTAAGATTCTGATATCACACCCGTTAATGAGGTTAATCAATTTATTGGCCTTTCGCCACCCATAAAATGAGGATAATACCTTCCCCTCCCCTCATCACATTAGGGAGGCTATAAGAATTAGTAACATCACAAGCAGCCAGATGACTTAGTATAAAAAGCACAGGACCTAGAGTCAAGAAGAATAAGTACAAATCCTGATTCATATACTTATCAGCTGTGTGACACTGGGCAAGACATTTAACTTCTCCCAGACTCAATTTCCTCCTCTGTACAATGGAGTAATAGTAGTACCTACCTTCCAAGGTTTTTGTGAGGGGAAAAAAAGTGAGATCATATTTGTAAAGCACCTTGCCAACCAAAAGTGCCATATAAATGCTAGCTGTTACATAATATTGAAAAGTTCTTTAAATTCTTCAAAAGAAAGGTGTAGTAATCCAAGTCCATGCATTTATGTACCTTACGGACATCAGCATAGAACTGCTAGAGAAGATGTCCCTTAAGACAAATTTTAAAACCGTCAAGAGATAGCTCAGTTATTGCAGCAATTTTACCCAAACCTAAATAAGAAACCTCTTGTAAAGCTTCATTCAGTCACAAGAGTGGACACCATCAGGACTAACTAGCACCAAGGCCAGCCCAGTTGTAATAGGGTAAGGATCCAATTTGGCCTTGGCATTTCTTAAGTCATCTGCTTTCTCAATGAAACAGTGAAGATGGATGCTGACTGTGGTGTCTTTCACTGCTTTTGCTATAGAGACATTCTGAACTGTTCAGTGAGACCATCAATTCCTTTCTACATCGGTCTCTGAACATAAGCGGTGATGACAGCCATCAGATAGACGTTGCCGGATATGAAGTGCTGACTAGAGAAAAGATTTATAACCCATTACCAAGCCCCTGAGCCATGCCACCAACCTTTAACCAGACATTTTATCATGTTGGTTGCCTCTCTTGGAATTTGCTCTCATTTGTCTCTTTTTCAACATGTGGTATCCCAAACTAAAAGCAGTTGAAATATGTTCAGGCAAGATGAGTGCCAAGTAGCTTGAAATAATTACTTTTCTGGTTTAGCACATAATGCTTCCATTAACACAGCCTGATATCACTTTAGTGGGATTTGGGGCAAGGAAGAGAATTTCTATTTCACAAATCATGTTGTATTGTCCATCTAGAGAAGGTTATTTTAATAACCGGTGACATAAATGGCATGAATAGCATGTAACATGACTTAAAGTGGCATGACCACAGTAAGCCTGGGGAAAATGGGGGAAAGGGCAAGGTGGTCTTTGGCACCTTCCCCCCTTCTCTTGGGCACCCCTTTATCCCACCCTCCCCAGAGCCCTACACCGAGTCCCATTCTTGTCCTCGGTTAGTTGGCAACTAATCCCCAATAAGAGATCAACTGATAACCAAAATGTTATCTGATAATGGCTTAAGGAAAAGAAACTTCCCAAAGAGATAGAAAGGAATGATCTATGATAATAGATCTATGATCTATGATAATAGAATAACAGACAATAACAGGAGCAAAGGGGCACACACTCAATCCACTCCTAGGGCTAAGGTTGTAGAGAGAGAAGAATAGGTGCATATCTGGAGAGAGAACACACTCCATTGCTCCCCCTTATCCTCCCACCATCTGTTGACTCTATAGTTAACACAACACAAAGAATGGGGAGTGATGGGGGAGTGTGAGGGGGAAGGGAAGGCATGAAGAGAGGTAGACTGAAGGTGTTTAGATACACACACATTTTTCCCCCCAATAAATGTTAGCTCCTAAAGGGAAGAGACTAAATAAAGGACAGAACCTAAAGGGCACTTGGGGTTTGTATACCCAGTACTTAGCACAATGCCCGGCACATAGTAGGAATTTAACAAATGTTTGGAAATTGATTAATTTTCATATTGACGTCTTTTTTAGAGGGTTTACTGGATATCACTTGGGATTGGAAATTAAGATTGTGATCTGAATTTTCATCTGATTTTTCTATCAGGGAAATTATGACCAGATGAGAGCAGCAAAGACCTCCAAGTCCAACCCCCTATCTGATCCACCTGTCACAATAGACTTACTCCCCTCACTCATTCCGCCAAACCCACATGTCCACACATAAACCAAAGATTCCTAGTTAAGCTTCTACTCCCTATCTGGTAGCAAGGCAGTACTGCATTTTTTTTTACTTATCTCTCATATGTGAAGTAGTGCCTATTTTGTATGACTACAAACTCTGACTCTAAGAAAGAGAGAAGAGAAGAGAGCAAATCATAATGGAGGTTGAGGTGGGTAGGGAGAAGAGAAGGTATCCACATTCAGGTATTCTCCACCAATGGGATAACAGACAAAATAAGACTTAAGTTCTTAGTTTACGGGCTAGGGCAGAGAAGGAAAAAAGTAACAAAGCTGAGAGAGAAATGGTAGCTTCCCCAGAGGACGTTAGGCATGATGTTACCTCCTAAATCACTTTACAAGGATGAAATAGGATTCATGAATTCTAAAGGGAGACACACATGTAAAATATTTCAGAGTGACTTCTGATCTAAGATATACCAGCTATGACCTCCACTTTAAAACTGGGAGCAACCATTTCTTCTTACTACCATGTCCATACTAATATTCAAAAATGCCAAATTTCAGCATATCACTCCCCTGTTCATGAACCCCTAATAGCTCCCAGTTGCCTTCAGGATGAAATCCAATCTCCTCTACCAGCTTTCCTGGCCCCTCCATGATCTGTCCCCACTCCATCTGTCCAATCTTTTTTGTCATTTCTCGTGCACCCAACATGAACCATCCATCCCTGCCAGACAAGTTTTCCCAGGATCTCTTAAATGAACCACAACAACTCCCAAGTTGTGCTCATGCTGTAGCCCTACATGTAATGTTTTCCTCTCACTTCTCCACCTATCTATAATCTACTCAGCCTCCAAGGCCTAGCTCAAGGCTCAAGTCTTCCATACAGCCTTCTCAAAGCATTCTAGTTCAGGCTACCTGCCCCCTGCCCCCACACAGCTATGCTCAAATTGAGGTCACTCCTATAGCTGGCTGCCGGTGTCACCCTGTTGGACTCTTTGCCTGAAGTCGTTAATTGTTTTCTGAAACTATCGTGATTCTTTGTGTGACCTTTAGTGTGTTTGTTTGGGGGAGAATGGAGAGCAGATCTTTTGTTAGACTGTGAGCTCTTTGAGAACAGGGACTGTCTTTTGCCTTTCTTTTTATCCCCAGCATTTAGCACAGTGCCTGGCATATAGCAGGTGCTCAATAAATGTTTGTCAATTTGACTTGACATATTTCTTTGTTTCCCTTCAACTTCTAGCATAGTTATGTGTACATCCCGCAAGGTAAATTCATATTTGATGAATAAAGTAAAACACTTGTAAAATCACAATTTTGCGGACTCCTCCTATCAATCAATCAATAAGTAAATATTTATTAAGCACATACCTTGTGCCAGGCACTATGCTAAGCACTGGGTGTACGGCACTTATCCTATTCACCTCGAATCAAATAGGCCCAACTCAAGATTGGATTATGTGATTCCTAGCTCTGAAATCTACGGTTCTATGAATAAACTTGCTTTGCAAATTGAACTATACCAAGTTATTGCAAACTAGGACAGTGCCTTAAACATAGAAGGTTCTCAATAAAGGCTTCTTAAATTGATTTTGATTAGAGATGTGTTCTCTCCTCTAGTTCATGCAAACTCACTTGCCTGTCACCTATTCTAATGGCAAGTGTGACACTAACTAGGAGCACCCAAGTTTGTGTTTCACTCTTTTACAAATTCAAACATTACAAGTGCTACTTGCCAATGCTCCGTGACCATTCCTGCCTCAAAAGACTTCTCAGAGACAATGGTCAGGGCTCCGGGCATTTAGTCAACCAGTTTCTGGGCACTGGGGTATAGCATCAGCCACCTTCTTGGGTACCAGCATTTATGGGACAAGTCAGACAGCACAGCACACTGTAAGGCAAGCATTACCACTGGCCCATTCTCATCTTCAGAAGGTAAAGAGTTAATCGCAATGTTTGCCCCAGGGTGTGCCAGCAGACCTGGCCCACATTCTATGCACTCCTGAGGTCAGCAGATGTAAGGGAAGTACCATGCTCTTTACTTCACTTGAAAAATGTCGCTATGGGCAACCAATCTTTGAATTGTCTCTTTCTCTGTCATTGCTTGTTATAGAACTAGCTGGTAATGCTAAGAGAGAGACAGACAAATAGACAAAGAAAAACAGAGACAGAGAAAAGGTGAGACAAAGACACAGAGAAAAAGACAACAAAGACTTTGGGAAGAAATAGACATATAGAACAAGCAGCAGTTCAACATATCTTTGATTTCCAGCTTACCTCCCTAGAGACCGGGGAATTTCCCCTTTGGGTGGGACTGAGAACCCTTTCAGTTGAAGTGAGGTATCTCACAACCAATGAGAGAGCTCATTCACTCTATGTATTGTCTAGTATATTCTAATCTATGTAACTTCTGTGATTTCTGTTTGCTATCTGCTTAGATAAGTGGGTTTATTTGCTATTTACTATTTGTGATGGTCTTTTGTGTAACTAGCATTTAGTTGGAAGGCAATCAGACCTTTAGATATAAGCTTCATCCTTTTCCTCTTTAAAGGATAGTGATCATGGAAGCAACCTAAAGTTAAAAATTATTTTCTCTAGACTAACAGTATTTAGGAGGCAGACAGATATAATTCTACCCCAAGGAAAGCAGAATGGTCAACCTCATGGCCTTTTCTCCAGCTCCTCTACAGGCAGGAATCAAAATCTCCCTTGAAAAGAGGTAGGCGAGATTTCAGAAATATTGATCCTAACATCCCCACCTCTGCCCTAGAGGCTCATTTAGACAACCCATGTGGACCTACATATACAGTACATAAACAACACACATGCTTCAATATACTGTTTGGTGTTTCTCATGAATTTCAGGGAGCAGCTAGGTGGCACAATGAATAGAGCACCAGCCCTGGAGTCAAGAGGACCTAAGTTCAAATCCAGCCTCAGACATTTGACACGTACTAGCTGTGTGACCCTGGGCAAGTCACTTAACTCCAATTGCCTGGCCCTCCCCCCTCCAAAAAAATGAATATTCAGTGCTCTTTTGTAAAGAAAATGTTTATGCTACAGAGGCATGGAGCTTCTTGTAATCTATAAATGTTTTTTCATTCTCGTTCCTTCTCCCTAAATCATGTTGTTGTTCAGTCACTTCTATTTGTGTCTGACTCTTTGTGAACCCATTTAGGGTTTTCTTGTCAAAGATACTGAAGTGGATTGTCATTTCCTTATTAAGTTTATTTTACAGATGAGGAAACTGAGGAAAACAGGGTTAAGTGACTTGCCCAGGGTCACACAGCTAGTAAGTGTCTAGGGCTAGATTTGAACGCAGGAAGATGAGTCTTCCTGAATCCAGGCCCAGAACTCTATCCACTATGCTACCTAGCTGTCCTCCCTAATCCATGCCTTCCCAACTATTTCTCCCCATTTTCTCCTTTACCCAATTTTATACTGAAGTCTCCAGATTTCAGAGTACCTATTGATTTAATTTGGAGGATCTTATTAAGTTCTTTGTAAAATTTCTTTACATTTACTATCCTTAATTACTAACTTTAGTGTATATCTTATAAGTTTTAATGATGCTCTTTTTTTCAAATACTTATAACTAGTACTACAATATATAATGACCCAATATCCCACAAAATAATGATCCTTATTATCTTTAGGCATAGGATAAAACCCACTCAAACAATATTTAACACTTTATCTTTTTCCCCAAGGAGTACCTATGACGCATCCTTCCATTTCATTGCAACTTCCTTCTTTCCTCTGGTTTCATTTATAGTAAGAATGTCAAGATGGACATGATTTATCTCTTCTGACAATACATGGACTAACTGGTCATTGGCCAGGGATCTTACATCTTGAGTATCAATAGTCAAATTCAATTGTGTGTGATTATTGGCCCTCTCTGCCTCCTTTCCTGCCACACTGTCATGTCACTGCAGAAGCAGAAGAGGTCTCACAGCAATAAGACTTTTTCTTTTTTCAGTTGGTTGCATCGCTCAAAAAAAAAAATGAATCACCATTTGGCCATCTTGTTGGGAATGAGTCACTTCATACTTAGCTACGTTGCTCCTTGGAAAGCAGAATTGGTCTTCTGCCAGGCCCATATTTGAAGTCTTTCCAGTATGGTAGAACCTGCCAGAGCTTAAACCCTGCTGGCACCGCCTTTGAGAATGTAGGGTCATCTCCACACTGTGAGGAGCTATTGGAGTGAGACCTCTACTATTCCTCACAATATCAGAATTAACAACTCACCTTCTGGTGAAATAGATTATATGCTAAAAGACAAGGGGAAAATGTGTTATTAATATCAGAGTCATCCCTCAATCAGATATCTGTGCATAGTCAGATCATTGACTCATCAGAACTAAGATTATAATTAGTTATTAGAAAGAATAATAATGAAAAAAAGATACAGTGCGCAATTGAAATGAATTAACTCTAACCTATTTTTAAAAACAATCGACCATCAAAAGTGGGAAATAGACAACAGAAATTATTTTGACACTGACTATGATAATTTTATTCAGAAATTTAACCAAAAAAAAATAATTGCCACAACAAAGAGACCTCAAAAACAAAAGCCCAAATGTCTTACTTGCCCAACAAAGAGATAGCTGACAAAAGAAACCTTTGATTATAATATAAACTTGTTTGTAAAATCTTGCAAAGAAGGACATGAGACAATTACGAACAGTAATTCACTTAAAAAGGAGAAAGAAGAAGTAGGCAATAAAACCAATTTAAAGAATGCTGTCAAGATATCCAACTAAGCAGATTTATCCCAAGGACACAAAGATGAAAGTGGAAGAAAGACAATAAACAGAAAAAAAACAGAGAAGATTCACAGAAATCATTATAACAAAATTTTTTCTCCATCAAGGATGGTGGATTCATCATTCTTGGAGTCCTCAGTTGGACCCCAACATCCCAGTCCCAGATATGTTTGTAAAGGAGGTAGAAATTTCATTAAAGAGAACATAGATGAGGACAACCTCTAGCATGGATCAAGTATACATAGAGGAAATCTGTCCCAGACATAACACAACTGACAAGGTGTTGAGGAATTGATATTCCAGATTTCTGAAGAAGAAAATAAAGGTTGAGGGGGAAATCACAAAACTTATTAATACAAAAAAGATGACAGAAAAAACACTAATAGCTACAGGCTGATATGCCTACTTTCCCATTGATATACCACCTTTATAGGAGTTATCTATGCCTGAATTAAGGATATTCTCATTGAAGATATTTGTATGAAATGAGCAGATTTTCTTAAATGATATCCAACAATGACACACAATTTCACAGTTAACTGAAAGGTATAAAAAACATAAAATACCCTTGCTCTTATTGTTAATTACAAAAAAAAAAAATCATTTGGGATGATTCCTAAATCTCCAGGTATGACCTCTCACTCAAATTCAAAGAGTTGTATATCCAACTATCTATCGGTCATTTCTACCATCACTTTATATTGAAAATACTCACAATTGAACTCATCAATTTTGCCTCAAAACCAGATTCCTTGTCTAATTTTCTTATTTTTTTAAATGGTACCACAATTTTCTTAGTCTCTCAATTTCTCAGTCATTTTAACTTCTCATTTGATTCAGTCGCCAAATACTCTCCATCCTTTCTTCAATATCTCTCTCAAAACCTTCTTTTGCCATTTTTATTAGCCTCACCTAGTCCAAAATAATATTATCTCACACTTAGATTATTGGAATAGTTTCCTAAGGTTTTTCTCTACCTTCTTCCCTAGTCTATTCACCATAAAATCATGTAAGCAAAGGATGTTAGAGTTTGGTACATGGAAGTACAGAGTCCATGGAAATTAATGGAGCTGGAGACCTCTCCAGATAATAGAGGGTTGGCAAGGCTGGGGGTGTATTTGACCCTGGAGAGCAGGACTAGCCAGTGATAGACTTAAAACTCACAAGAACCTGTGCAGCCTTTAAATTAAATTCATGATCTTTGTCTATCCAACTCTTTACCTAGCACTCAGCACTGTCCCCATAACCTGAAGCTCTGAATTTCTGCTTTTGATCCTGCTTTGGTCTTTTTCATTCTCTCTGTCCCTGGCTCTTTCCAGATTATTAATTGTTCTGTTTCTGGTATTGGCTTGCTTCACCACATGCCTGATCTTCATCTAAACTTGAACTGCCCCTCCTCCAATTAACAGGGTTCAATCAACATTAGAGACCCTGGCCAGGCACAGTACAGTTCTTACAAGAGTCTAGCCTTAGCTCTGTGGAGTACAGGAAAGAGCTTGAGAGATCACCTTGTCTGGTCTTCTCACTTTTTCAAATAAATAAGCTAAGGCCAAGAGAAGGAAGGTAAGTTCCCTGCTCAATCTGACAGAGCTAAGATTGAACCCAATCCCTGAATCATTCTACTATACAAAATTTATTCTAAAATTGTGTGTGTTAAAAGTGGTATACTGCTTTCTTCCAAAAATTATGTATTTCATTGTATTGTTTCCCTATTCAAAATCTTTCAATGGCTCCCCAGTGCCTACAGGAGAAAGTCCAAACTTGTCAGGACATTCAGTCTGTTCCACCTTATGAACCTACATTTCCAACTATTCCAATCTTCTTTTTTACTATCTCCAACTACTCCCCTAAATGAACTCACTGCCCCCAACCCACCATGTCTTCACTATCTCCCAAACATCCCATGCTGACTCCTCTTCACCTTTGCTTAGCCTGTCCCCTCTCCTACCCAAAGAAAACAATTTCCCCCTCCCCTTTACCTATCCAAATCATATTCACCTTTCATGGTCAAGCATGAGTTCGAATTCTGGATCTGACACTTACTAGCTGTGTGACCTTAAAGAGATCATTTAACTTCTCTGATTTTTCACTTCTTTACCTGTAACATGAGGGATAATGATATCATCACACTTCTATTACCTACCTCATGGGTCTGTTTTGGGTTTGCTGGGCCATCTCCAGTCATGCTGATCTACATTTGGTCACTAGACCCAGGTGGCTCTAGAGGAGAAAGTGTGGTGGGTGATTTTGCAACCCTCTCTTACTCAAATCCAATTCAATGAAAGTCATCTCCCTGATGTCATGGCCCTCTTCAAGAACGAAGGACAAACCACAACCTGTGAGTAGTCTGAGCTGCCTGAATGGTGACTCAGCTGGTCAGTTCTGGTTGAGCAACTCAGCTCCTCCTCTCCTCTCTTCTCCTCTCATCTCCTCTCCCAAAATGGGATGTCATACCCTTACCTGGGGGTGTTCTGCCCAAAGGAAGGTAAATTTTGGTGGCTGAAACCTGCCTAGCTAGCTTGGGGTTTACTGGCTAGATTTCATTCTCAAAGGCTATGCCTTAAACCCAATTCACTCTGGATCTCACTGATTGGACAGCAATAGGTCCCTGCCCCAGCACCACTTAATGTTTGGGGGGGGGCCTTCCTGGCTCAGAGTAAATGTAAATAGTAATTGTTTCTCTTCTGTCCAGCAAGCCTGAGGGTCTTCCCCTCCCAGTTTGCTTTTTTTTTTAATTGAAGGGGCCATCCCTTGACTCACTTCTTCAACAGGCCTATTCACCGAATGGGTATTGGCTCACTCAAAGTGGGAACTTGGAAAAACCTTAGCTTAAAAAGGCCCAAGGTCTCTGCGTCCTGGGCCATCTCCAGTCATCCTGATCGATATCTGGCCACCAGATCCAGTTGTCTCTGGAGTAGAAAGTGAGGCTGGTGACTTTGCACAGCCCTACCTCACTCAAATCCAGTTCAGTGTATGTCATGTCATCATCTCCCTGATGTCATTGTCCTCTTCAAGAATGAAGGACAAACTACACAGCCTATGGGAGTAAATTAAATAATGTATAAACAGCTTCATCACAGTTGATATATATATAAAAATAAAATAACATATATGATGTTATTTTCTTGAACAAGATTATTCTACTCTAGACATAAACATAAATGGAAACAAAACGTATACCCAGGAGGAAACAGAACTAGGGCTCTCCTATATTCAAGGGAGAGTAGCTCCTTCTTCTATTGCAGTAATTTAATGTCAAGATGATGGGAGGCAGCACAGTATACTGGTCCTCAAGCTGGTCAAACAACAAGCATTTAAGCGTTTATTATGTTCCAGGCACTACATTAAATTCTTGGAAAAACAAAGAAAAACAAAAATAAGGTGCTTGCTTGTAAGCATTTCACATTCTAATGGTTAAGACAACGTAGGAATAATATTTCATAAAAGATAAACACATTGTAAATGGAAGGGAAGAAGGTGAAACACAAGCAGAAAGGGGAGAAGCATAAATGGGGAGAGGGAAAGGAAATGGGGAAAGCATCCTATAGAGTATGGGATTTTAGCTGAGTTTTGAAGGAAGTCAGGGAAGCTAGGAGGTGGAGAGGAAGATCAAGAGAATTGCATGCATAGGTAACAGCCAGTGCAAAAGCATGAAGGCAGGAGACTGAATTTCACATGTGAGAAATAGCAAGCAGGCCATTATAGCTGGATTGTAGAGTGTGTAAAGGAAAGTATAAAAATATTCGTGTCAGACGCACAGCCATAGCCCAACAATTCCTAGCACAGCCTGAACCAGATTCAAATGTAATTGGGAAATATTTAACTTCTAAAAATACAATAGGATATAGATAGTGTTAATATGTAGTTTTCTAAGTCAATATGCTCCCACAGGAATAGTTATGTGTGATTCAGTGGCCCCATTTCTATTTTAATTTGACATCACTGGTGAAGACCTCTAAATGTCAAACCAAGGACTTTATGTTTTGATCCTGGAAGTAACAGAGAAAGATTAGAGTTTATTAAATTAAAAAAATGACATGGTCAGAGCTGTGTTTTAGGAAATTCCTTTCAGTAGAGAAAAAAATGAAAAAGAAGAAAAAAGACAACTTTACTATATACTTAAAAGGAATAGCAACTTGTATACAATAGATTTGCAATATAGCCAAGAAGGAGAGAAATACCCCTTGATTGGGGTAGAGAGAGAATTGAGGCAGGGAAATAAATTGGAAAGCTGTTGGTTTCCCTGTTGAAGTGAGGGGTGGTGACAAACAGTGGGATTCTGGCTGTGTGAGTGGAAAGAACATACATATATATGTTGTAAAGGTAAAAAGGACAAGATCTGACAACATATACAGGAAGAATGAAAATGAGGAATCAAGTCCAACACTGAGCTTTCAAGCCTGATTGACTGAGAGGATGTTGGTGCCCTTAAGAGTAACAGGAAAGTAGAGTGGAAGGTTTGAGGGGAAAGGTAAGGAGGGTGTGTGTATCAATAATTAAGGAGGGCTTTTAGCACTTATTCAATCAAGTGCCCTTGAAGAGTTTGGCCTTTGTTTCCTTAATTAAATTAGGAGTCCTTGATGACCTCCTTGCCTCAAGGGAAAGCCTAGTTTGTATAGGTTTGAGTGACATGTTTGTGACATCAGAGGCTTTTAGACCATGTGGGTTTAAGTCGAATTTTTGTGACACTTTTAGGTCATATGGATGAGTCGCATGTGTGACTCACCTTTGACCCTGAACAATATATATAAACCCAAAGGTTGGCGTTCTCCCTTGAGACTCTCACTCCTGGGGTAGTGTTGGAGCGGGACTCTGGGCAGCTGCTCTAAGAGCCTCCCAGCTCACCCAGATGTTGATGGTTTCTCGGTAACTATGAATTGTATTTGGTCTGTTTATAATGTACATTTGTAATTTGTTTCTATTTGCTCTGAAGTTCAGGATGCTGGCTTTTCCCCCCGAGCTGAGTGAAGGCTCTTTGTATGTTGGATTGAAATAAGATTGTTAACCCCTTAACATTGCTTTCCTTAGTAAAGCAGATCAAAGGACCTGTGTTGGCAGCTTTCTGTGTGCTGGTTGTTGGAGGGTCTTACACCCCTATAGCAGCTGCTGGCAGATTGTTGCTACAGTATGTTAAGTTTAAGCCTACAAGACATCCAATTCAAGATGGCCAAAAGGCAATTGGTGATGTGGGACTAGAGGTTGGGAGAGAGGTTAGAGCTAGATCTATAGATCTAGAAATAATCTTCAAGGAGATGATGATGATTGAACCTGTGGGACATGATGAGATCACCAAGCAAGATAATATGGAGAGAAGGGAGAAGAAGGTCTATAAGACACAACTTTGGGAAACACAGTCAATGGGCATGACATGGATGAAGACCCAACCAAGGAGACTGAGGAAGAGCAGGTAGGTGGGAGAAGAACCAGGAGAGAACAATGTCAAGAAAACATAGAAGGGAGAAAATATACAGGAGAAGCTGTCATTGGATTGACAGTGTCAAAGGCTGCAAAGAGGTCAAGAAGGATAAGATTAGGGAAAAGTCCATTAGATTTGTTGATTAACGGATCATTGGCTCTTCATGGTTTCATGCAAATCTGTCCATGTTTTACTAACATCATTGAGCTCCTCATTTCTTATAACACAGTAGCATCCCATCATGATCATATACCACAACTTGATAAATACCAAAGTTAACTACAAAGGATATAGGAAGGAAGATGCTACCTGCATCCAGAGAAAGAACTGATAAAAAGAAGTATATATAGAACGGTTTCACATATATATATACATATTTACGTCTAATGGTAGCCATCTCAGGGAGAGGGGAGAAGGAGAAGGAAAAATACGGAAAAGAAGAAAAAAAGACAGCTTTGCTATATACTTAAAAGGAATAGCAACTTGTATACAACAGATTTACATTTTACCCAAGAAGGAGAGAAATAATTGAGGATGATAGTCGGAGAACCTTGATTAATATTCTCCCTCTATTGCTTACTTTGAGCAGATCACTTAAACTCCCTGAAACTCATTTTTATCATCTTCAGAATGAGGGAATTGGACTAGGTGGTCCCTGAGACACTTCTTAGAGATCATCCAGTCCAATCTCTTCATTTTACAGATGAACTAGCCCTTTGTGATAAAATAAGACTATGATTGACACTTACATGTCACCCACTGTTTGGGATTCTGGTAAATCCTAGAATGGGAACTCCCATATCTCAGCTCTGGGCATTCTCTCAGGCTGTCTGTCACCTATGCCTTGAATACTCTCCCTTCTCCATTCTGACCACTGCTCTCCCTGGCTTCCCTCAAGTTCCAACTAATGTTTCCTATAGGAAACATTCCCCCACCCTTGTTAATTCCAATGTCTTCCTCCTGTTAATTATCACCTATTTATGCAGCATGTCACTTGTTTTGTATATATTTGTTTGCATGTTGTCTCCTCCAGTAGACTATAAGCTCCTTGAGGGCAGACACTCTTTTTGTATCCCCAATACTTAACACAGTGCCTGGCACATAGCAGGCACTTAATAGATGTTTATTGAATGGAACTCTCTCCAACAATTCAGCTCACAAACTGTCTATGACTTAGTAGAGAGTTACCAGGAAGTTGCCTCAGGCACACAGAAGTTAAATGCCTTCCCAAGTTCATTTGACTAAGTGTCAGAGGTAGGATTTGAACCCTCAAATCCAGTTTTCTATCTCTCTGCCTCTCTAGGTGTGACCCACACATATATCATCTACTTTCAGTCTCACAACAACCCTGTGAGGTAGGTGTTGTAGATATTATCCCTGTGTTACAGATGAGGAAACTAAATTTCAGAGAAATTAAGGGACTTGTCCAAGGTCACTCAACTATTAATTTTTAAAGGCAGCATTTGAACTTTCTGGTCGAGCATTCTATGCACTACACTTTGATACCTCTGTATAGAAAGATGATTTGCAAACCAAACTTTGTAAATGCATTTGTTTGTAAATAAAACATCCTTATTTGAGCATCATGACAACTGAGGTCAACACTACAAATATTATCATCCCCATTTTACAGATGAGGTAAGTTAACCAACTTGCCCACAGTCACACAACTTCTTGTTGTTTGTCCTTTGTTCCTGAAGAGGACCATGACCTCAGTAAGATGATGCCATAACTTACAAGTGAATTGGATTTTATCGAGGGAGGGCTGTGCAAGGTCACCACCAGCCTCACTTTCTCCTCGAGAACCATCTGGGTCCAGTGGCAAGATATAGATCAGGACGACTGGAGACAAGCATCAGACGAGGATCTAAACCCATGACATTCAGATTCCGGCCCTCCATCTGCTGTCTTTTGCCTGTGGATGGAAGTCCCAGGTAAAACCAAAAGCATAAAGGTTTCTTTCCTCCTGTGGATCCTCCCTCAGGAGAGCTGCGTGATCTTTAGCAGAGATGCTGCTGGGATACGTCACAGTGAAGAAAGGTGAAATGTGTTGAGCACAATTGGAGTAATCCATTCCAGACGTGTGTAATGCTGGGGGAAACAGGTGCAAACAATTGAGCCTACTGTCAGTAAGCTCCGGTGATCGCTTTTGATATCTTAATCGTTGGTTGATCCATGTGGAACACGGGCAGCATCACTGTCATAGCTGGCTGAACATCTGCAAGCCTTTTCCAGTGGCTTCTGATGTCCGTGTGAGTCCATGAAAATCCTGACGTCACAGGAGCCTAAATTGGGCCTGATTGCTCCCATTCCCCCTTTTCCGGCTGGAGAGCTGGGGACTTGACAAATGTCAATAATTGCTAATCATTCACTACTGTTTGTCATATGCCCCACAAGGCAAGTGTGAAGAGGGATTGCTCTGAGGCTGTGATCTGCAGGCAGCCATCAGCTTGATGGACTACATGTCATTTCTCTCTTGGACAGAGAAGCTATTTGCCTTAGCCAGATCTCTGAGTTTCTTAACTTTTCCCGCCCCAGCTGTCTCTTCTTCTCAACCACAATCATGTGAAATGAGCATCTGGAAAAGTGTTAAGAACGAATATATGATTTTGTCATTAGTGAAATGTTTCCGTTCTCCTTTCGACGCAGTGCCACTCTCTAGTGATGGGCAATTATCTACAAGAAGGGGCTTGTCTCAAAATCAGAGCCATAACTACTAAGTTGTGCACCTGGGGCAGCACAAAGCATGATTGGAGCTAGTGGGGAGGAAAAAAAAACACCTTCAAATCAACTTTTTAAGACAAGACACCTCAAGGCTGATGCTTGAAGTGGGGCAGGAAGGGTGGAGGCAGGGTAGGGTAGGAGAAGCAGAGGACCAAGAATGGGGTACTGAAAAACAGAAGGCTTGGACCAGGCCTGGTGGAGCTCACCTGGAGTGTAGCCGTGTCTCCATGGTGGTCCTTCTGGTAATTTCATACCCATATTAATTAAGTCTTCTTGCTAACTAGGAACTAAGAGCTATTATTTCTGAAGCTGCTAAAGTACTGAAATGCTTGATTGAGAGAGGCATGTCAGTCTCACCAGGGATCATCAGCCTTGGGCACTCATATTAATGGCGGCACTAGGTACGGTTTTGACTGGCACTAACTATTCCTCTAGCAAAAGAAAAAAAGTTAAGAGTGTAAAGATTCAATCGAAAATTGTAGACACAGACGATGTAGACATAGATGTAGGCATACACACATTATTAGAGACTGAAAGGGGGACAACAGAATGCAGAGTTCCAGGTCCAGAGCTGGGGACCCTGTCCCTTAAGTCTATTGGTTAATAGGACCACAGGTATGGAGTTGAAAGGGGCCATAAGAACCAGCACTATGACCCCTTCATTTTCCAAACGTGGAAACTGAGGCTAGAGAGGTGAAATAATTTGCCCAAGCACATGCAAAATAGTAGGCAACAGCCAGATCCTTTGACTCCAAATCCAAAGTTCTCTCCACTCATAACTGTTCCTCTTCAGGGAAATCTTAAGTAAAAGGCAAAAGATTTATGCGATCTGAAGAGAAACCATAGCAATATCATGCTGTTCCCTATTTTTTTAACCACAGTTTCTTTCTACCACTCTTCTATTTTCCTCTATTCCAGTTCAGCATTTGCTTTCCAGGTCTCAATGTTTAATCCAGGAAGATAAATGACTGAAATACAATTACATTTAAATTCTCCACAGTGAAAAGGGAAATATCTACAATAATTTGGGAAGCTGGAAATGTGTATCACAACAATCCTGGGATGTAGGTGCTATTATCATACCCATTTTACTGATGGGGAAACTGAGGCAGACAGAGACTTAAGTAGCTTACCCAGGGTCACACAGCTAGTAAGCTCTTAAGGCTGGTTTTGAAGTTAGGTATTCCTGACTCCAGGTCCACCACCATTCCAACATTTTTCCCTCTATTTGCTTCTTAAAAACAATCTCTTAAGAGTCTTCTCTCTGCTTTGGTGGAGGGCAGTACCTCCTAGGAGCATCTAAGCGCGAATGTAGATGACATATCACTTCTGAAAAGTTACCAAGCCCTGGTTTACGCTGTCTGCAGTAAGAGCAGGAAGACAACTGTAACTTGAAATTGATAGTACTTCAGCTAGTGTTAGCAATTTCTTCCTTCTCAAGAATTAAATTGAAAGTGTATTTAATGGCAGCTAGCCCTATTTTAAGGGGATATGTTATTGCTGACTCTGCATAAAATGAATATTCTTACTTGATGAATTGAGATGGGAAAAAACACTTGGCATGAGAAGTCATACTCATAAATATGGAGTCTTTTTTGTCTTGCGAACTTAGTACAAAACAAGGGATTCATAAAGGACTGAATTCAAACTTTTGGGCCACATAAACCTGGAATTTGATTCACAACCAGAGAATGTTTTGGACTAGAGTAACTAAATTTCTGACTCCATCCTGAGCCTCCCCAGCCCCATCCCCTCTCCCCCGCCCCAAAAAAATCAGTCAAAATATTTACATACCAACCATAGAATCCCCGAGTTTGATTCTTGTCTATCCAACCAACTGCTTATGTTAAATTTCACCTGGGACTAATTTGGTTCTTTAAAAAAAAAAAAAGTAAGGCAAGAGAAGGTTGCCCTGTGGAAAGATACTTAACATAAAAACCCACGTAACTACATTTTTTTAACTGTGATTAAGTAGATATAAGATCTCTAATAAGGTCTGAGATAGACTCTACACATATTCAGTGTCATACACAAGTTTTTGAGCCTCAGACATGGAGTGGTCACCGCCAATACATTCCCCTATAATAAAGACAGTGCTATTCCTATAGAATGGTGTCCGAAAAGAAAAAGCTTTCAAAATCGACTAAGTTTTGCATGAGTCTGGTGGATAAATGTGCAAATAATTTTTCAAAGTAGAGATATCATAGCCTTAAAACAAGAATGGGCTTTAGGGATCATCTACTACAAGCCCTTCAATTTTACAGATGAGGAAACTGAGGCCAAAGAGATGAAACAATTTGACCAAACACAATCAATTTCTCCTGAATTGTTCTCATCAATTAAGCCCTGAACAAGCAAAAAACTTCTTTTATTTTCATTTTAGCACAAGGAAAAAAATACATTTAAGCATTTTTAATTTCTCAGAAATCAAGTTTATTTCATGTAATCATATGTGGTTTTAAAATTAAAGTTTTGTTTCCTGCTTTTAAGAGTTGTTCTTTGGGAAAAAGGCAAAAATAGAAATCCAAAAAAAAATCACCAAATCACTAGACATTGTCTAAAGTAAGTTTCTGCTGATTCCAGAGAGGTGAGTGCAAAAACGATTTCCAAAATAAAGACTGTTGCTTAGACATTCCTTTCCCCTGATTGCTTCCATTTGAAAACTGCTCAGCCCATTTATTCCTGCATCATTACTCTGATGGTTTGCCCCCACCCCCACTCCTCAGGAAAAAAAAAAATAAAAAATGTCATATTTCATAGCTAACATGCAGGGAAAACTTCTGGCCATGCAATTTTTACAACTTGCATTTTTTGTTATCAAAGCCAGAAAAAGAAATCCAGGCGATTGTTTCTGATTTTCAGGTTATTTGCCACGGCCATACGATAAATCTCGATATAAATTAGGCTAGGACCATAAATCTATAACTTTACTATAAATAAGATTTTTGAGAGGATGGTTCTCTTTCTTTCTTGAGTAACAGTTATATCAATTCTCTATAACTCAATAGATGCTTATTTTTCAAGACTGTTTGAACCCTTTTTCCATTTGACTATTCACCTTTTAGCTAGGAGGGTTGTCTTTTTTCTCTCTCTAAGCAGTATATACATTACTGAAAATAGAGGTGTGTAAGAAGATTTGTTGCTTTTTAAAATCCTGTGGCTTTCAAAATGCCAGCCTGAAGTTTATAACTTTATTGATTCTTTGTCAAGCACCTTGAGTTCGTTGGTGAAAATGGGAACAGCTGGGGTGCACAGCTTCCATAAACCAAGCCTCTTTGTCTCCGAGAAGTTACAGGGTCAGCTGGCAATACTGGCAGAAATTTTACAGTAACTATATCAAGCCCTTTCAGAAAGGCAGTAATACCCACTTAAATAGCTATAAGAGCTTATAAATCTTCAAGGTCACTCAGAGAAATCTAAATATCCATGAAGCATTCCACAAGGCAAGGCCAGCCCTAGGCAAAATTGCAAAGAAGAAGTTTGTCTAAGAAGCTTCCCCCTCCCACCATCTTCCCTGGTCCCTACTCGTGGTGTCCCCATGCCCAAGCCTCCTAGCCCCCACTCATTCATCAGTGTTCTGTTTTTGTCTAACTGTTAAGAAGAAAATGGACACTGGGAAAGCAATCAGATAAACTAATTTCCCCTAAGCTATAAGAGATTGATAATTTAATGTTACTGGACTGTTGGCATTTTTTAAAGATGCCTAGGGGTAGCTATATAATAATCTTCTTGGTTTTATAATAATAAAAATTCTCATTTATATAGCTATTAGGATGGTCCTCCTGCAAGATAGGGGGTGCCTTATTTTACAGATGGATGGCCAGAAATGGCATAAGACATCTCAATCAAGAGAACATAGAAGAAGGCATCTCATACAACTGGTAGATCCTCTGTCAAGGATCTGTGGGAGAACATGAATAAGAATCTCATAGAGAGAAGGTATGTAGCTAAGATGCTCGGTACTGAGCACTGATGGAAGGAATAGCAGCATCAATCATTACGCTGAAGGTGTAAGAAGAAAAAATGCCATTCCATCATGCCTGGTCTCCTGCTTTCCACAGGAAGAGGAAAAACCCCATTGGTTGAGCACCAGTGTCTTCCCTTCTAGGGAAAAGGAGAAAGGCCATTGTAGCACATTTCTTGCATTTCCTGCATTAGGGGCAAGGGAGAAATGCCACTCCTTCAACTCCCCCTCTCCCAGTCCCCCAATGGTGTCCTCACCTGAGCTGCCTAAGGCCCCAAGAGGACTCCATCCAGAGGCCGAATCTTTAGGGATATTGATAACCTAACCACTCATTCTTCAATGACTAACAAATTCCTGCCTAGTCATACCATCCCCATACCACTGATCGTGAATCTCCAGCTGTCATCATTCAAACCCCATTTTCCATCTTCCACTACACCGGTGGAACCCAACCAGCCCTACAATGTCCTGCTCTAAAGCTAACACCCCTTCCATTGTACTTTCTGGAATGCCTGCTCAATAAGTAACAAAATGGACTTCATCTAAAACCTTTTCCTTTCCCACTCCTCCAACTTTCTGGCTCTCACTGAGACCTGGTTCCCTTCTGATGATGTAGCTTCTATGGTCTCCCTTTCTAGCACTGTTTGGACTTTCACACCTTCCAGCCCATTGTGGCTGAGGTAGGGGAGTTGAAACACTCCTTTCTCCCCATTGTCACATTCCTGTTCTCCTGCTAGCACCATCACTCAGTAACCTCTCCTCCTTTGAGCTTCACTCAATCCATATCTACCATTCAATCAAAATTCTGCTAACTGTTGTCTACTGATCTCCAGGACATTCCCCTTCTTTCTTGAATGAATTCTGTGCCTTGCACAGTCTTTTCCTTAACTTTTGCCCTCATTCAAAAGGATTTTAACATATTAATTTTCCCTTAAATATCCTAACCTCATAGTTTCTCAACTTGCCCATATCATAAGACCCTCTCTTCCACCCCACCTCAGCTATAGAGATATGGTCAAACCCTTGATGTTGTCATTATCCACCAAAAAAAAAAACCACTTTCATGTACTTGAACTCTGAAATCCCTTTGTCTGGATCACAATCTATTGTCATTCCACCTCTCCTTCTGCCATGAAACCCCAAACTCTATTCTTCATCTTCATCATGACCTCTAATCCCTTGACTCCTCAGTTCTTTCCCAGGCTATCACCCCTACTTGGGCTACACTGTCAGGTCTTTCCTGTTTTGACCCTTTAGTGAATCTATTCAACTCTACATCCTCCTCTTCTTCTGAATCCTTGCCTCCTTATCATATAGCCAAGCTTTCCCTGCCAAGCCTGCCTAGGATTACTCCCACTATCCCCTATCTTAGAGGCAATTACCACCCCTACCCTGGTGCTTCTCAGATCTACTTGCTCAGCCCTGAGCTCTCTGCCAACTTCAAGTTTCTCCAACTGCCTACGGGGCATCTCAAACAGACTGTCAGGCAGACATCTTAAATTCAACATGTCCAAAACTGAATTCATTTTCCCCAAACCCTTTCCCCTTCTAATCTTCCCCATTACTGTCCAGAGCATCACCATTCTCTCAGTCACTCAGGTTCCCAAGCTAAGTGCCATCCTCAATTCCAGTATCCAACACTCCCCTTATACAATTGGGTGCCAAGTTCTGACTATTCTACCTTTGCAACATCTCTGGTATAGCCCCCTTCTCTCCTTTAACATTGTCATCACCCTGATGCAGGCCCTTATCACCTCACACCTGGATTATTGCAATAACCTGCTGGTGGGTCTGGATGGTTGTATTGCCAAGACAATATTCACAGCGGTTGCTATTGCTATGAATATGCTGGCATGGTTCTGAATTGCAAAATATAACAGGCTCTCCATATAGAAGACAGAAGCAAAACATTTATTCAGACACCAGTAAACCAAATTCATCATAGCAACAAAGAAATTAATACACATTATCACAGCAGGGAGTGACTCCATCCCAAAGCCTTCCCCTGCTCCAGCCTTCCCACAAACAAACACTCACAATCCTAGCTGCCTTCTTGCATGCTTCCACTCTCTCCTACCATTCTAACTGCTCTGACCCTACTTCCTCTCAGTTCTGCTTTACTCTTCCTGCTCCCCTCTTCGGGAAGCTCCTCCTACCACAAGTGACTTGGGCTTCCACGTGACTTAAGCAGGTCACATGGGCCTAGTAATGGATGGGAAGATCTTCAAATTAAGCAAAAATGCATTAACAATACAATGGTCTGTCTCTCTCCCCTTCTGCCTATTCTCCATTCTGCTGTTAAATTAATCTTCCTAAAGCACTGATCTAATCATGCCACATACGTGGCACACACACACACACACACACACACCATCAAAGTGAGGTTTGAACTCCAGAACCCGTGCTCCTTCCTCTGTACCTCCATCCTTAGTCACACAGATACCAAGTATCAGGGCTGGAACTCAAACTCAGGTTTCCTGACTCCATTCTACCTTGTTCTTACACCAAGTACAAGGCACTACCTTGTACAGAGTCCTTGTTCCATTCTACCACCCCTTCCTTTTTTCACTCCTACAGCCCTTACAAATTTCACATCTGACACTATTAATTCCCAAGCTTGTCCTCTTTCCAGACTCTGAGAAGAGTCCCAGTTCATTAAATCGATTCCCTATGAAAAAGCCCCTACCTTGTACCCCCATTCCAATAACATGGTCCCACCCTCTTGAGTCTGAGTTTTTCCCTACAACTGGAGACCTCCCTTGCCTGTAGCCTTCCTCCTATCACCTATAACAACTTCAGAAAAGTGAAATCCCACTCTTGAAGTCTGAGTCCTAAGCCTTAGGTCCCTGGGTCCCAAGGTCTTAGGCTCCCAGATGCTGAAAGCTTCTGACACTGCCTGCTCGCCTATAAGGTGTCTTTATGGAAAAAGGTAGAGCTCATAATGCCACTTTCCCACTTGATAGAAATCTAGATTTAGAGGTCATTATAGCCTAGAGGATCTTAACCTTTTGGTTAAGGTTTTTTTTAATCAAGGAATCCTTTAGCAATCAGATGAAACCCATGGATCCCTTCTCAGAATGATATTTTTAAATGCAAAAAAAGAAAATGCAAGATTACAAAGGAAATCAATTATATCAAAATACAGTTATCAAAGTATTTTTTTTAAGTTCATGGATCCCATGTTAAGAGCCCTGTAATGTCAAACTTAAGTAGAAATGGATTGCTATGGGCAGCATTTTGACTTAGAAAATCACAAATTAACATTATTTATGTAGCATTGTATTGTTATTCATTTTATTAAACGTTTCCCAATTATATTTTAATCTAGTTAAGGCTACGCTTGGGAATTCCATGAGTTTGACACCTCTGGGCCTAGCTCAATGTCTTCACCTTATTAATGAGGGAATAGAGAGTTAAGTGACTCACCCAAACATGATCCCACTGGTAGCAAGTAGCAGAAACAGGATTTAAGCCCAGAAGCCAGGAATTTGTCCACTGGACCGAACCACCTCAGACCTTTTCTAACTTCCTGCTAAGGGCACCTTCCCCAATCACCAGACCTACTGGTTTGGGTCTGTCTCATCTCTAGGTCCTGACCATCTCTGTCTGATCAGACCTGTAGCTTACCAAACCCTAGTTATAGACAAACAATGCCTTAAACCTAGAATATAAATTCCTAATAGTAGAATTTCAGGCACTGTGGCAAGAAAGTGGAAGAAGTATTCAGGAAGTATGAAAGCCTTTCCAGCACCTTTCAAATTCAACCAAATAGGTAAATTCTTATTCCATCTATGCCTAAGGCCAATCTACACAGTTCTCCATTGTAAAAATACCTTTAAATGTCATGGATTGCACCTGTATGATAAACATTCAAAGGAAGACAGAGAAATTCAGTCTATACCATAGTTTGATTTCAGTCACTTTTTCAATTGCATTAAAATAAGTTAATCAATCAGATTGAGAGAATTTTTCATCAAATAATTGCCTTTCAGCATCTATCATATAATTAGCACTGGATTGCACACTTGGGCTGAGACACAAGAGAAATAGAATAAATACATTGTTGTAAGGGCAAGCAAAGTGGAAATTTTTACCGTTTTTTTCTTTTGAAGTGCTTCTCAGCACCAAAGCAATCAAGTGCCTTTGATTGAGTCTTGCCTTTATTTTTTGGGAAGGCCCATACCCTTTTGCTAGTTAGGTAATGAGAAGTGTGGAGCCATGGAGAGGTCTGAAGCCCTCTGACCCTGAAGAAGTATGTACATATACTCTGAGGTTAGCATTTTCTTTGGGGCTCACTCATTGGAATAGTGTTGGTGTAGAGACTCTGGGTAGCCATTAAGGAGCCCCCCGGCTTTGAAAACCCAGATGTTGGTGCTTCTCTCTCTGGTAACTGTGTATGTATTGCTATGGTCAGACAGATCAAAGCCTGTCTGTTGATTTGTGTTATTTTGCTCCACTTATAATTTCTGCTTGTAATTTCTGTTTGCATTTGCTTTGAAGTTCAAGGTGCTGACTTTTTTTCCCCTGAACTAAGTGAATGATATATGTATGTTTAATTAAAGTAAGCTTGTTAACCCCTTAAAGTTGCTTTCCTTAGAAAAGCAGATCAACAGACCTGTGCTAGCAGCCCTCCTGTGTGCTGGTGTTATTGGTCTTACATAGCCACAGTAGCAGCAAGTAGCCTTGTTGTTACAATTGTTCCTGCCATAAAGAAGTTTACTGACATGGAAGAGGAGACTTATGCTTGATAGAAAAAAAATTAAAGAATTGTAAAAGACTACAGTAATCCTTAAAGGTTTGTTATTCCCATTTTATAGATGAGGAAACTGAGGGTCAGAAAGGTTAAGTGACTTGGCCATAGTCACATAGCTAGTCAGTACAAAATCTGGAATTTGAACCCATTTTTTCCCTAACTCTGGGTCCAATGCTCAGTCCACTGGACCACCATGCTCTTAATAAGAGAAGTACATTGTGCTACAAAAAGTCTGGCTTATATAGTAGAAAGTGCTGGATTTGTATCAGGAAAGTCCCAAGTTCAAAGCCCAGCCCTGATACTTATTAGCTGTGTGACCACAGGGAAATTATTTTTCCTCTCAGTCTCAGTTCCTTATTAATAAAATGGGAGGAATGATAGTTGTACGTACTTTCTTTTACTGAGTTAAGAGAATAAAGTGAATGTAATGACAAAATATAAGTCCAGAGGACTGAAAATGAAGCATACAGTTCACCTCCTGCCAGAGTACTTAATGAGAGATGGACTTAATGAGAAGATGAAGGAATAAGCATTTATATAGAGCCTACTATGTGCCAGGCACAGTGCAAAGCACATTTCTTACATCTGATCCTCGTAACAACCCTAGCAGGTTGGTGCCATCATCATGCCCGTTGCACAGTTCAGGAAACTGTGGCAAATAGAGATTAAGTGATTTGCCCAGGGTCACATGACTAGTAACTGTTGGGGGCCAAATCTGAAAAGTCCTTCCAACCTCAGGCCTGGAGCTCTACCCACTGCACTACCAGCTACCTCCAAAATGCAGAGCAAAAGACACATACATTTTTGGACAAGGCCAATGAGGACATTTATTATTTTGCTGGAGTGTGTGTGTGTGTGTGTGTGTGTGTGTGTGTGTGTGTGTTATGACAGCTTTGTGGGATTTTTTAATTTATTTGTCTCCCTATCTCTTCCAGGCTGTAACTACCAAGGCCACTCACCAGCCAACCCCACTGCTTGTTGACCCACTCTTTTCCCAACCCGGGCTGGTATACCCCTCCTTAGAAAGTCTGATGGCCCATGACAGCTTAACATATTGGTATGGGATTTAGTGTGGATGCCCATAGGTTTACCCCTACTCCAACACAGAACTCCCAAATGAAGGCAATTCACTGGCTTCCACAGTAGAGAGAGTGCCACCATGCCCTACCTACTTTTCTTTTTATTTTTTTTTTCAATTGTTCAAGGAGGGATGGGGGGCTATGGGAAGGAGAGATGATAAATACTCATAAACATTATTTTTTTAATAAAAAAGGATCAAATCCAGCCTCAGACACTTGACACATGTACTAGCTGTGTGACCTTGGGCAAGTCACTTAACCCCAATTGCCCTGACAAAAAAAAAGGCAAAAAATAAAATAAAATAAAAAAGGATCAAATAAAATACTACATGTAAAGTGCTGCATGAATATCTGCTATTATTCTATACTATATTCTGTTATTATACTACTGGCAGCCAGGTGGTACAGTAGATAGAGTGCCAGGCTTGGAGTCAGGAAGGCCTGAGTTCAAATCCAGCCTCAGACAATTAGTAGCTGTGTGATTCTGGGCAAGTCACTTAACCCTGTTTGCCTCAGTTCCTCATATGTAAAATGAACTGGAGGAGGAGATGGCAAACCACTCCATCATCTCTTCCAAGAAAATCCCATAATGGGGTCACAAAGGGTCTGACATGACTCAAATGACCAAACAACAAAATATTATACTCTAAGTGGTGTGATAATATCATTTTATTTTCCTGTTTATTTAATTTGCTTCTCTGTGTTCAGAGGTGTTTGTATTAAGAAAGCCTAGAGTATCATAAGGTCCTGTTTTACAAAGGGCCCGGGTTATTTCCGTTTAGAATTCAAAATACCTGGAGTCAAATCCCAGCTCTGCCTCTTACTACAAGTTATAACTCAGATTCAAGTCTTCAAACTCTGACGTGGTTCTTGCTGCTACATTGCCCTGATATATTCAAATATTTGAAAAGCTGTCAATGTAGAAGAGGGATGAGATTTGCTAAAAGTGAGCACTATGGAGAGGAAAACTTCAGCTCAACATAAGAAAAAAAAAACTTCCTAACAATTATAGCTTTCCAAAAGTGGGATTCCTTAGGAGATAATAATAGCTAGTATTTATACAGCACTATACGATTTGTAAGATCTTTACAACAACTTTGTGAGATAGATGCCTTTATTTTTTCCATTTTACAGATGAAGAAACTGAGGCTGAGAAATTAAGTAACTTGCTCATAGTCACTGAATTAGCATTTATGGCAGATTTTGGACTTGGGTCTTCTTTATTCCAAGTTCAACACTGTTAGCCACTATGACATCTAGCTGCCTCTGGTAGTAATTTCTTCATCACTGAAGGTCTGAAGGTTCAGACAATGGCCTGGATTGTAGGTAGGATTCATTTTGGGGGGAAGGATTAAACTAGACAATCTGTGACTACACAGATTTAGAGCTGAAAGTCACCTGTAATGACAATGTAGATATGAAGATCTTTCCCACCCACTAATAGGCCACATGACCTGCTTACATCACAGAAAGCCTAAGTTACATGTGGTAGGAGGAGCTTGCTGAGAGGAAAAGGAAAATGTGTCACAGGAAATGCTGAGAGAAAACAGTTCGAGCTGAGGGAAAGAGCAGACGTGTGGTGGCTGTGAGTCAGTTTTGGGGAAGGCCCCAGCAGGAGGCAGATGGTTTGGGGATGGAGTGTTTCTCTGCTGTGATATTGTGTATTGAATTCTTTGCTACTGTGATGGACTGGGCTTATTGGTTTGGGGATCTGGTTCTCTGGTGTTTGACTAAACGGTTTACTTCTTCTACCTTCTACGTGGAGGGTCTCTTATATTTTGTGACACAGAAAGACATAGGCATTTTGACAGTTATCATCTATATTGTGATTATTGTCAAAACCATTCCCATCCAGCTTTGCTTTCTTATAGAAGGGGAAGGAGAAGTGCTGAGATGACTTGCCCAGGGTCACACAAATAATAAGTAAAAAAAACAAGTGACTCAAACCCAAGCCTTCTGATAGAGCCAGCAAACCTTCCCCTGTATAAGGCTGCCTTCCCCTCAACACTGGTTTTAAGTATAGCTACAATTCCCACATCCTCATGTTCATTCTAACTCCTTGGGAGGGGAAAGGTGAAAAATGAACCATTGATTTTACTCATGCATCCATATATACAAACAACTAATGCGGTTACGACTTGAGACTTCTTCAAAAGTTAGCTCAGCACACTGCACCAGCGCATTAATAAGGGAAAATGCCATGGGAAAAAAATTGCCAGACAACCTCCATTACAACCAATTTTCCGTTACTCAATTTTCAGAGACGTTTGGAACTGAAATTTCCATTTTGGAGCTCTGACACAAATTATTTTACTGCTTTCTATTTGGGGCGTTCGAACCAATTCAGGTGGTCAGGGCACATCAAAATTGTATTGCTTTTGGCCTAGGGCCATGGTGGAGTCTTTATAGAGCAAAGAATAGATAGGATTTGATATGTGAGATAAATTAGAAAGATCAAAGAGAACAGAGTAAGAACGAGTTTCCCGGTGTAAGAATAGGTAATTCCTCTGTGCTGATTTCATAAAATGATTTATCATTTTTACCTACAGCATCTAATGTAACTTCAGCTCTGATTTTTAAAGTTGCCACAGAAGAGGGTTATACTCTGCTAATTATGTCCTTATCTGTATCTGATAATTAACTAAGCTATCTTTTAATATGTCCTTGTCCTCATCCTCATCCTTCTTCTCTCTCTCTCTCTCTCTCTCTCTCTCTCTCTCTCTCTCTCTCTCTCTCTCTCTCTCTCCCTCTCTCCTCTTGCTCTTTCTTCTTTCTCTCTCTTTTCCCTTTTCCCTCTCTCAACTGCCTTCTGGACATTTCACTGGACATCCCACACTAATGCACTCTTGGTGGAGTTGTGTGTGAGTTGATCCAACCATTTGGAAGAGTAATTTAGAACTATGCCCAAAGGTCTATAAAACTCTTGGATCCAGCAATACCACTACTAGGTCTGTATCCCAAAGAGATTTTAAAGACGGGAGCCCATTTGTACAAAAATATTTATAGCAGCTCTTTTTGTGGTAGCTAAGAATTGGAAATTGAAGGGATGCCCATCAGTTGGGGAATAGCTGAACAAAACATGGTATATGATTGTAATGGAATATATTATTATGCTATAAAAATGACAAGCAGGATGATTTCAGAAAAACCTGGACTTACATGAACTGATACAAAGTAAAGTGAACAGAACCAGGAGAATATTGTACACAGAAACAGCAATATTATATAATGAAGAATTATGGATAACTTAGCCATTCTCAGCAATACAATGATCGCCTAAGACAATGCCAAAGGACTCCTGATGAAAAATGCTATCTGCCTCCAGAGAAAGAATTAACATCATCTGAATATAGACCAAAGAATACTTTTTCACTTTCTTTTTCTTTCTTTCTTTTCTTTCTTTTTGAGTGTTCTTGCACAAAATGACTAATATAGAAATGTTTTACCTGATTACATATGTATAACCTGTATCAAATTACTTATGGTTGGGGCATGGGTGTGAGGAAGGAAGGAATAGAATTTGGAACCCAAAACAAAACAAAAAAAATCAACAAATTTTAAAATTGTTTTTACATGTAATTGGGGAAAAAATAAAATATTATTAAAAACTAAAAAAAAACCTGGATGTCCCAAAGATATCTTAAACCCAACCTAAGACTGAACTGATTATTTTTCTGCCTCAACACTCTCCTCTTCCAAACCTTCCTAATTGTGTCAAAATAACTACCATCTTTCATGATAATATAGGCATTATCCTAGACCCCTCCAATCTCTCTCATCCCACATAGCAAATCAGTTGCCAAATCTTACCATTTCTACCTTCATATCTCTTGCATTGGACCCCTTTTGTCCACCCACACAACTGCAACCTTAGGTCAGGCCTTCATCACCTTTCACCTAGATTATTGGAATGCTTCTTAATTGGTCCCCTGCCTCAAGTCTCTCCCCAGTCTAGTTCACCCTCCACATGGCTGCTAAACTAATTTTCCTTAAGCACAGGTTTGACTATGTGACTCTTCTACTCAACCAACTGCAGAGACTTCCTATTATCTCTAGGATTAAATATAAATCCATTTAGCTTTTAAAGTTCTTCACAACCTTGTCCCAACCTCTTTCAAGACTCATTGAACACTACTCCCCCTCAGACACTCTGCAACCCAGTGAAATTGGTCTCTATTCTTCATTGTCCTTCTGTCTGTGGTTTTTCACTGGCTGTCTACCATGCCTGGAATGCATCTCCTCCTCACCTCTACCTCTTAAAGTACCTCTTTTCCTTTAAGATGAAACTCAGACACCATCTTCTTCTGCATGAAACCTTTACAGATCCCCCTACCTGTTAGTGCCTTACCTCCCAAGCTAGCTTGTATTTGACTATTTTGTATATATTTGTGTTTATTCACTTCATATTTATGTGGTATTTATTTGTATATGCACTTCCGTCCTCTTTTAGAATATTAAGCTCCTTGGAAATAGGGATTGTTCCAGCCTTAGACACTTGACACACTTACTAGCTGTGTGACCTTGGGCAAGTCACTTAACCCCAATTGCTCTGCCTTCTCCCCTCAAAAAAAAAACTAGGGATTGTTTCATTCTCTGTGATTGTATCCCCCAGTGCCTATCGCATAGTAGGTTCTTAATAAGGAATTGTTGGTTGATACTCATACTAATAATAGCTAGCATTAATACACTGGTTTAAGATTTGTAGTTCTTTGTCTACATCATTTGAACCTTATAACAACATTTCAAAGTAGGTGCTATTGTTATCCTCATTTTACAAATGGGAAAAATGAAGTTAAGAGACTTGCCCAGGGTCACACACCACAAATGTATGAGGCAGCATTCAAACTCAGGTCTTCCTGACTCCAAGTCTAGTAAGCCACCAATTACACCAAACTGCCTCTCAAGTGACCAGCCATCCTCCAGCCTTAGCCCATCTTCAGGAATGATTCTAGGGACATGACACAAAATAAAAGTTCATGAAGTCCTCTAGCACAGTGTTCTCCAGTGAGGGGACAAAAGCCTGGCCTCCCACCTCCCAGAGACAACCAATCTTAGCTCTTGTCTCCAATAGAACCATACCTGCCTTTAGACCCAACAGTCCCCTCTCTGGTGCCTCCCTCTATTGTACAAGCTCTTGGCTTCCTGCCTCCTGAGCCAACTTAGGTCCCTTGAAGCAGTTATGAACTAAGTACCACTCCGACAGTCACGGAAGCAACACCTAAGTACCCTTAGGAAAATCATTCCTCCTTTCCCCTATCAATGCTACCTGCTTCGTGGTCAACGTGTTGGTTGGTTTTGCTTAACTGTCTTTTTATCTTTATTAAAAGGGATGGCTTGGTGGGGAGCGGGGTCGGGGTGGGGGGGAAATATTCAGAAACAAATGTGATATACATAAAAATAAAAGGAATGAAGAAAAAAGTGATTAGCAAATTTCTTCTGCGCCATTCTCCCTTTACAGAGGCACCAAAAAGCCAAACAATGCTCCTCACAGCTCATCAATCCTCTACTCATAGCAGGCTTATTTTCACTCAGTTTGTAGATAATTGCTTTCCCAGACACTAGCCTGCACATCCACCAGCTGACAGTTTCCTGAGCACCTGCTGAAAGGCACTTAAGGGTATTGTCAAGCTAGGTAGGAACAGTGATTTATCTGGGGAGAACACTGCCCTACAGGAACACTGCCCATCCTATGTGTAACCTGCTCCAGCCACGAAGACTTTGTGGCACGCTAGGGTGTGTGCTACTATATTATACCTCTCCCCTAACCCCCGGAGCTTTGATTCTAGAGGGGATCTCCTCATCGGCAGATCAGAGAATTGGACTCTTTAATCTTTCAAAATTAGTCTCAGACCTTGCATACATGGTCATAAAAATTCCACTTCATTATAAACACTCCCTTAGGGACATATTACGATCTATGGCCTTGGAATTACTTTCAAGGACTTTCTTGTCCCATATCCTGAATGCGTTCCAAAAGCCATAGTCATCAGGTTATTGACATTGACCATGTTAGTGATCCACTTCAAGAAGTATTGGGTGTAGCCTTAATTTAAAATTGTCCCCACCATTACCCAAAAGCACAATGCCTTTCATCAGCCTGATGAACTTTGAAGAAAGAGACCTTGTATATCACAGCAGTCTTTTTGAAAGGCAGGAGGATAAACGAGATGGCTTTTCAAGACTCTCCAATGGTGTGGCTACCAGGACCAAGGAGCCCACCTACCTTTGTAGAAAAGGCACTGGACTGAGTCAGTAAACACTGAATGAAGTCCTAGCCCTGCCAGTGACTTACCACATAACCTTCAACAGGATATATACACTCTCTGGACTCAGTTTTCTTATCTATATAATAAAGAGGTTGGACTATTCCCTACTTGTTTTCTAAGATCCATTGAAGACTGAAATTCTATATAAACTCTCCCATTTGACATTTAAAGCACTTTACAATTGGGCGCCACTGTATCTTTCCAGACTGATTACTACTTCCCCTTATATCCTCTACTTCCAGTCAAATTGGTCTATACTTGCTGTTCCATGTAAGCAATATATGTGTCTTCTCACAGGCTGACTACCACATCTGGAGTGCTCTCCCACCATACCTCCACCTCCTGTAACCCACTCTTGCCTTCAGGTCTCAGCTCAAGTGCCTCATTCTTACAAGAAAACTTCCTAGATTCTCCTAGTTATTAGCACCCCCCCCCAAAAAAAAATTACTCTGTATTCCTTTTGAATATGATTTGTATTTACTTATCTGTATACCTGTTGCACCACTCCCATAACCTCATTGAGACCAGGAACTGTTTCATTTGGGTCTTTGTATCTCCAAAGTTTAACATAGACTCTAGCATATAGTACGTATTTAATAAGTGCTTGCTGAATTGAGAAAGAAAAAGGAAGGAAGGAAGGAAGGAAGGAAGGAACGAACGAACGAACGAACGTGGTTTAGGTAGGGTTAGGGGAAGGAAGGAAGGAAAGAAAGAAAAGAGGAAGGGAGGGGGAGGGGGGAGGAAGGGAGGAAGGGAGGAAAGACAGAGAAGTATTAAGTACCTACCTTGTAAAAGGCACGTTGCTAGGTCCTGACAAAAATGAAATAGTCCCTACCTTCAAGGAGTTTATATAGGTGTGGGAGTGGGACTTAGGAATGCCAAGTGATGTTCTTTCTTGATAGAAAAAAAAATGAGCACCAGCAATCTCTTCCTAAAAGGAGCTCCCTGAAAAACATCATGCAAACAATTTCATTGCTCTGATGCAGAATTATCTGAGCTACCCCATCTAAGAAAATCCAACCTAAGAATACAGGTGAGTGGCTCTCACCCCCTAGATCTTGCTGATGGAGGTATAACCCTTGTGGTGGCTGCAATCACAGAGTTCTCATTCACGAAAGATTTGAGCCAGTCTTCAGGAAGTTGTGTCAGTTATGGTTTATTTCTTTGGAGGAGTTTATGACGGGACGTTGCCCAGATTTCTTCAAAGGGGAGAGTTTATTGACATTAGCTAGGGACCATTTTTCATGCTGGAAAGTTTTAACTATGAGCCAGCACACCGGGAGGGGCAAGTAGTCCCTGGCAGCCAGTCCACTTGCTAAGAATAAATTTTCTGACAAGGGTGAGCGAAGTTGTTGAGGTTCCTATTTCTTGTATCCAGGAAGACTGCTTAGTCTTCTCAATTAGTCCTAGGAGGCATGTTTAGGATGTCTAATACTTTATTTCAAGGTATGAAATTTGATATGGCTCCAAGAAGCTTTAAAAAATGTAAATTTATAATCTCGTTGTATTAGAAGAATTTCAACATTAAATATACTTAGGGCTTTCTATGTTTAGAATGACTTGAATTATTATCCTTGTGGGTTGTGGTGAGTTTTCGTTTTGTCTTGTTTTGTTTTTTAGTGTTTATGTTTCCTGATCATGAATCGAGCTCAGAGGTTCTTAGGCTTTTTGTGTGTGTTATGTACCCCTTTGGCAGTCTGGTGAAGCCTGTAACCCCCTTCTCTGAATAATGTTTTTAAGTACATAAAATAAAATACATAGGATTATAAAGGAAATCAATTATATTGAAATAAAGATGTGATATTTTCACACCCAAATTCACAGACTCCCCCCGAAATCATCTACAGACTCCAGTTTGTGAACCATAGGTTAAGAACCCCTGATCTTGAAAGAACTCCACCATTCCTACTAGGGGTAGAGACTGGGCCTGTAATTTCATCATCATTGAATGTTCTCAAATAAGAAAACTCCCTCTACCAATGCAAGGGTGAATGCTTTCTCTGCAACTTACAGCCTTAGAGAGTTGTCTAGAACCATGAGGGTTTCAATCACTTGCCCAGGGTCACACAGCCGAGATGTATCATGTTCAAGGCCTGAATTCAGGTCTTCCTTCAAGGTCGGCTCTCTAGTCACACCTCCACCATGCCTCTCTCCATCCCTCTACTGATTCCAAATAAATGCTTGGTTTGCTGAACTCAGTGACTCAGCTTGTGTTTGAACTCACTCAATCATAGAATCTCAGAGTTCAGAGTGACCTTTGACATCTTCCAAGACAATCTATACCCGAGTAAGAATCTTCTTTGCAATAGCATCAACAAGTGATTATCTAGCATCTGTGCAAAGACCTCCAGTGAGAGGGATCCCATTACCTACAAAGGCAGCCCCTTCCACACTGGGGGTGGTCTCTGGTTGTCAAAGGAATATGGCTTCCTTACGTCAAACTTAAATCTGTCTCTCTACAACTTCTATCCCTTGTTCCTCATTCCACTCCTCTTCCCAGTAACAGCTCTTCAAAGATGAGGTGACAACTATCATACCCCTCCCCACCCCCAAGCCTTCTCTTCTCTAGGCTGAACGTAAGTATCCCCCTTTTGGATGCTCCTGTGTTTATCAGTGTATTTCCCAAAAGTGAAGCCCAGCTCAACAGACAAGACTCCAGAAGTGGTCTAATCAGGGTGGGACCATCACCTCCCTAGTCCTAGACATTGTGACTCTATGCATCCTGCAGTCACTGCAGCTGTGTGGGCTGTCACAGCACACTGTGACTCATATTGAGCTTGTTCTTTGTTTTTTACTCATTTTCAGTCATGTCTGACTTTTCATGGCCCCTTTTGGGGTTTTCTTGACAAAGATAGCAGAATGATTTGCCTTTTCCTTTTCCAGTTCATTTTACAGATGAGAAAAGTGGGGAAAACAGGATTAAGTGACTTGCCCAGGGTCATACAGCCAGTCTGAGACCAGATTTGAACTCAGGTCTTCCCAACTCAAGGCCTGGCTCTCCATCCACTGTATCTCCTAGCTACCACATATCGAGCTTGCATTCCACTAAAATACTGAGATTTTTTTCCAAACAGCTATCTAGTCCTACTTTTCTCAACTTGTACTTGTAAAGTTAATATTTTTAACTCAAAAGCAAAACTAAATTTGTCCTATTAAGTCTCATTTTATTCAATTCAGTAAAACATTCTAACCTGGTAAGATCTTTCTGGATCCTAATTCTGCCATCCAATATGTTAGCTCCCCACTCCTAGCTTTGTTTTATACTGAAATATGAGTAGTTTAACAGATATACCTTTAGCTAAGTCACTGGAAAGAAAATGTTGAACAGGAAAAATCAAAAAGAGATCCCTGGTTATCATTAATGATCACTTATTGACCTCTTGATACAATGGAAAGAGACTAGCTCTGAGGTTAGAGGACCTGGGTTCACTGCCCACCTCTGATGCTTGCTAATTTTATGACCTTGGCCAAGTCATTTACCTTCCCTTGGTCTCAGTTTCTTCATTTGTAAAATAAAAGCAGCTAGCATTTATATAGTGTTTGAAGGTTTGTAGAGGACTTTACACTGCTGTCTCATTTGATCCTCACAACAACCCTATGAGGTAGATGCTATTAATACCCCCATTTTACAAATAAGGAAACTGAGATTGAAGGATATTAAAAGATTTGCCCAGGGTTGCTTAATTAGTAAGGGTCTAAAGCAAGATTCAAGCCATATCAGTAAAGCAAGATTCATGATATCAATGGTGACCATGAATATGCCAGTATAGTTTGGAATCACAAAATATAAGAGACTCTCTGTATAGAAGGCAGAAGAAGTAAAACATTTATTCAGACACCAGAGGATCAAATCCCAGAACCAATAACCCCAATTTGACATAGCAGTAATTGTATTCCAAAACCAGTAAGTCCACTTCAATGTAACAGCAAGGAGATTAAAACACTGCATCACAGCAAAGATCTAAGTCATCCTGTAACCTTCCCTTCTGCTAGGGCCTTCCTGTAAATACTCACTCATGAATCCTAACTGCATGCTTGCCTGCATCCTCTTCTCTTGCAGTTCTGAAAGCTCTTGCAGTTTTTAGAGACCCTCCAGTTCTCTCTCACACAGTTCTCTCTTCTTCTCCTCGAAGTTCTGTCTTCTTCGCAGCTCTCTCGACTCCACAACTTCCTAGTCTGAGCTTCATGGCTACCCACAGCATATATACCCTGTGTAGGCCTGGGGCTTAGCTCCTAATAGCAAAAGGGTGTGGGCCTGCCTACAAGCAAGCCTCTCCTAATCTAGCTTTCCTTAACTACCTCCACCTGAGGCCTTTTGAATGAGCAGGGAAGATCTTTGATCACATTAGCAACACACAAGTTTAGATCTTCCCTCCTCAAAGTCCCACACTCCTTCCACTGTTCCACACAGCTGCCCTATTGGAGTGGGGTTGAACAAGTGGATTTCTGAGGTCCCTTCCAGCTGAATGTTGTGACATTGTAAAAGGAATTATTGTTCTGGTGTAGGTTAGATCAAGTGGCATCTGAGATTCCTTCTAAGTCTAAGGTTCTTTAATATCATGGCAGGATTCAGTTCAGTCAAAGGGTTTGGATTCTTTGTATGTACAGAAAAAGATGGAGAGTTAAATTCCCAAGAAGTATAGTCAATAGCTTTCATCAGCACCTCTGATAAGAAGTTAAAAAGAACAAACCTGAAGACAGAACAATGAAATTTCACTAAGATGACTTCATCCCATGCTCTCCACCAAAACCATACACTCCCCATAAAAGATTCTCTTACATAATATAGACCAAACCTGCATCCTCTAGGAAAATGATATTTTAAAGTTTCATTCTATTCTGCTTATCCTGGTGTATGCATTCCCTCATGACTCCACTGGCAGATGTTAACCATATCTGAACACACAGACATGTATTTGAGCATAACTATTCCATTGGAAGCAGGGTTTGATTTTTAAATGAAAATAAAAAGAATTTCTAAGTCCATGTTATTCACACTACTTCAAAATGCTGTTTCTCTGTGGAGACACCCCTTGTCATAAAGTCTACATAGAGTGAATGCTATATCTATATCTATTCTATAAAATTCAACTTTATATAGACATCAAGGGATTTTGATGACATACATATACATGTCTTCACACCAAATCAGACCACATGTCCATCAGAGTGAATGAGCTGTTCGGATGTAAATGGCAGCACCCCACTTCTTCACTTGGGGGTTTCTGCATCCTAAAATTTATTTGGTTGTAGATTGTGGATTCATCTTATTGAAAAATTAATGAGTTGGAACTATGAATACTAGAGTGGAAGAGAACAGTTTATGCCCTAGAAAGAAAAAATGAGGCAGCTAAACATAGCTCTCATTGACTTCGTTGTGAGGCTTAAGACAGATAAGATCATCCCTGATACCAGTGACTAACCCAAGGGTAAATGTATCAAGGAAATTGATCCCATCAGAGTTTCAAATAGTTTGAAAAGCATTGTCCCAGCCCAGCAGAAGGAAAATGCAGAACCCTCATGTGTTTATAATTTCCCTTTTTCAAGACCCTTTCTATTTTTTTGTGATTATATCAAGAAAAGATTTACCAATAGGTACTAATGTCCCTTAGTACTACCTTGTAACTTGGTTTCAACTTGAGGATTTTCATCCACCTCTCACATGTGCAAGAGGACATGTAGTATAATGGACAGAGTCAATTTTGGAATCAAGAAGATCTAGCCTTACAGTCAAAATGACCTGGGTCCTTTGACACATACTGACTATATGATCCTAGACTAATTACTTAAGGTCTCATTACCCTAGGTAACTTTCTAAAACCATAAAATGCAGTGACAGCTGTCACTCTGCATTGATAGAGGAAATTTACTCACTGGGAGTTCCTTATATAGATGAAATCACAAATGCAGACCACACTCCTACCCCCCCATTCCAAAATAAAAAAAAACATTCAATATTACATGATCTTCCCATTCACAGAGATTTCTTCTGCCCCAAAGAAAGGGGAAGGTCTCTTTGTACTGGAAGGAAAAACTGAAATAGCTCGTGATTACTAGGTCCTACCCTTTCTAAATATATTTTTCCTGCAAATAGCACGACTTAAAAAAATGAGAACTAGCTGAATAATGTGAAACAAAGGTCATTACAAGATCACAGATTTAAAGCTAGCAAGGAAATTAGAGGCCATCAAGTCTAACCCTCTCATTTTACAGTTAAGGAAACTGAGTCTAAGAGAGATGAAGTGACTTGTCCAGTGTCATGGAGCTAGTAAGTATCTGAGGTAGGATTCAAATCCAGGTCTTCTTGACTTCTGGTCCAGCACTCTCTCCACCATGCCATATAGTTTTCACTCCTCAGGTAGTCTCCAATGATCCTTTTTATTATTATTATTCAGCTTATAAACCAGCAGAATGAAAAGGATAATTGGCAACTTAGAAACCCTCTGTGTGTTATTGATTCAAATTCTGGAGAATATAGTACTGCTTTTAAAAATAATCCATTCTTCTTAGTGTGGACAGTGCCAGCTTCTCAAGAATTCTTACAAAGAATACACTTTATTTTGGAAAGGTAGAAACAGCCAGCATTTTCCTCTTCAGTTTCTTTTCTTCCCTGTTCATGCCTCTAACCAAGGAAAAGTGTTGATGGAAACCAAGTTCCAATTCTGGATCAATTCTTCAATTTTATTTATTGCTTGAACAATTTAGTAAATGTGAGTTACAGATTTTATTTGGTCCTTTCCCAGACAAGAGGTTACACAATCCATGCAATACCCATCATTAATACTAAAATAGAACTTTGTCAGAGGCCTCTCAGGTCATTAGCTATGAATCTCCACTAAAAACTAAAGAAATCTTCAGTAGGGTCATCTTTGTCACCCTTTCCAATATGAATAATAAGCTGGGACAAAGGGTCAGTGACTGGCCCAAGCCTCACAGTGAGTTACCAGAAGAGCCGGGACTCTCAGACTTTCAAGCCAGGACTCTCACTATTAGCCATCTTTCCAAAAACCACAGAGACAAGAGCAGCATGATCTTACGAAAGGTCCCCAGAGAACACAACCGACAGAAAAGCTCCCAGAGAAAACTTACGCCTTCTGGCCACTTCTAGGCTGATCTGGAAGTTATGCTTGGTTTTTCCTATGGAATTATTATGTCTTCTCAGACTCCTCACGTCACTATTTTGCAGCTTCTTTCAAACTACTACAGTAACATGGCAAGAAATCAAAGACACAAGGAAGACCCGCCCTGCCAGCCCTGTATCTTTATTCACACTATGCCCTATGTCTGAAATGTCATCCCTACCTTCCCACCCTCCTGTGCCCACTTAACTCCTACTTACATTTTAGAGCCCAGGACTGTTAGAAGCCATTGTCTGTAAGATCTCCAAGTTGGAAGGGACCTTAAAGGCCGTTTAGTCCAATTCATACATGAACAAGAATCCTATCTATAACCTACTGGACACGTGACCATTCAGGCTTTGCATAAAAACCTCTGAGATGGAAGGATCCATCAAGAGGTAGCACAGTGGATAGAGCATTGGGCCTGGAATCAGGAAGGCCTGAGTTCAAATCTGTCCTTAGATACTATGTGACCCTGAGCAACTCACTAGACCTTCATTTGTCTCAGTTTCCTAATCTGTAAAATGGGGGTAATAATATCGCAAAGATTGTTGCAAGGATAAAATAAAATAATATTTATAAAGTGTTTAGCATAGTACCTGGCACATAGTAGGTGCTTGATAAATGTTTCTTCCCTTCCTAACGAAGCCCATTCCACTTTTGAACATGAAGCCTAAATGTATTTCTTTGCAATTTCTGCCCATTGCTCCTAGTTTTTCTCTCTGGAGACAAGCAGAAGAAACCTGAAACTTCTTCCATTTGACAGCCCTTCAAATGCCTTAAGATAGCTATCATGCTTCCTCTTCAAGGCTTTTTCAGGATGAATATTTCAAGTACCCAGGGTTTACCCTTAGGATTCATGAACTTTTCTTTTAAAAAAAATCATTTAGTAAAAAAAATAAATAATTATATATTATTACATATTATATAATTACATATTATTACATAATAACTATATTTCAATGTGATTTATTTCTTTTGGGATCCTATTATTTTATTTCATGCGTTTTTAAAAGCATTTTTCTGAAAAAGGGTCCATAGGTTTCACCACAATGCCAAAGGGGTCCATGACACAAAAAAGGTTAAGAATCTCTGCTTCAAAAAAATACTCATATTGCCATGATCTCCATGCCTTTCACCATCCTGACTACCCTCCTCTGGGTGTTCTGTAGTTCATCATCGTCTTTCCTCAACAGAACTGCACAGAACAGAACACACTAGATCGCTTTAGAGGTGTGGTCTGACAGGAGAAGAGACCAGCAGAACCATCACCAATCTGGTCCAAGGAGCTATGCTGTGCTCGGTGCTGCCTAAGACTGCAGTTTGGGAACAGAACGAGGAAGGAAATCTCTTTCTCCCTTCCATGGCCTCCTGAGCCCAGAGACCCCCACCCAGGCTCCAGTCTCCCTCCAACAAGATTTCACTTCCCCTCCAGTCAACAATGGCCTTCCCTCCCTTCTGCCCCCCCATATACACATTTTATTTGCCCTGCTCTCATGCACTTCTTACGCATTAGTTTGTATTACAGTTATCTGTCCATGTATCAAACGACCTTCCCCACAAGCTGGCAAGTTTGATTAGGGCAAGAAGCAGTAACAGCTAATATTCATTAAGCATCTGCTCTGTGAAGAGCATTATACCATACTAGGTTACGAACTTTACCTGCCCTGCCTTCACTGAGATTACAGGCTAAAGGGGAAAAATGCACTAACACAGGCAGTTACTGTAAGAGGGGCATTTTGTTATTTAGTCATTTCAGTCATGTCCGACTCTCTGTGACCCCATTTGGGGTTTCCTTGGCAGAGATACTGGAGTGGTTTGCCATTTCCTTCTCTAGCTCCTTTTACAGATGAGGAAACTGAGGCAAACAGGGTTAAGTGATTTGCCTAGGGTCATACAGCTACCTAGATGCTCCCATTAAATGCATTAAGGAAATATAAAACCAAATAAAGGCAGTGTACTATGGAAGAGGCAGCTGGATAGCTCGCTGGATAGAGTGCTGGGCCTGGAGTCAGACAGACCTAAGTTCAAATCTGGCCTCAGACACTTACTAACTGTGTGACCCTGGGCAAGCCACTTAACCTCTGTTTGCCTTAATCCACTGGAGAAGGAAATGGCAAACCCCATGGACAGCATGGGTGTGATAGGGTCTACAGGGTCATAAAGAGTTGAACATAACTGAATGACTGGACAACAGCAACAACTAGAGGGGGAAATGATATTAAAGGGATATATGAATGTGAGATATAATAACCAAAAAAAGCTATCTCATAACGGCAATAATAATTCTGATAGTACTCCATGAGTAAAATTGACATGAAGTCAACAGACGAACAAATTAGCTTTGAACAAATGGTTGAGTTACAAAGATCTATGTCTAAAAACAGAGGAGTTTATGGTAGTGATTCAGGACTAGAAGAATGATGCTAGAAATTACAGAAAGGTTATCCTTAAGGAGTGAGAGCTTATTGATTCATGTGGAGTATGCGATGTCATGGAAGCTATATAACACATCGCTGCTGGCTGAAAAGACATGATCAAGAGGCTAGAATTATATACCCGAAGCTCACCTTTCTTTATAGATTAACAGTTGACAGATCTCTGTACTACAAATAGGTAGTGCTTTATAAACCATAAAGCCCTATATAAATGTTAGTTACTCTTTTTGGTTAATTAAAGGAACTACAGGAAAAGGAAAGTTTAAATGTTTAGAATGTTAGATTGGGCCCTAAATGGAAAATGTCTATGAATACTAATCCCGGAACTTTCCTAATATTGATCATGTGACCCTGGACAAAAATGGTACAATGGAAAGGGCATTGGACTGAGTCAGGAGACCTGGTTTATGGTTTCAAATCTGCTCTTGAATAGCTGTGTGATGTGGAGTGAATTACTCAACTCAGTTTCCTCATTAAATTTAATTAAATTAATTAAATTAATTAATAAATTAATTAATAAATTAATTAAAGTGAAATTAGGCACTGGGACTATGTAGAAGTCTATTATGGCCCTGGAAACTCCAACTTTCTACAAGTTGGTCTTGGTGACTTCAGCTTCTTTATTTATGAAGGCAACATAGCACAGTGGAAATAATACTATTCCTGGAATCGGAGGACCCAGGTTCAAATCCCACCTCTGCCAATTATTACCTGCACGACTTTAGACAAGTCATTTCATTTCTTTGGCCCTCAGTTTCCTTATAGGCAAGATGAGAGTAATGGACTAGATGAGCTCTAGGGTTCTACTCGGCTTTAGATCTATGATCTTATAAGCACTATGGCAAAGCTCAAAAGCAATGGCTTTTGAAGGGCCAAGCCTTCAAACTTCCATTTTCAGATAACATGTTGGTGTTCATTGGTTTGTTGTGTGAGATCACAGCCCTACTTGCTATAATACAATCCACTTCTTGAAAGAATAGGTTCCTATTCATGGAACCTGAAATGTTAGGCTTTCCATTTTCCCTTTGGTGTGGAACAATGGTATGGCCCAAGCTCTTCTAATCACCTCTCCTTCCTCCTGTTTCTTCAAAGCTGTCTACGCTTGTTCCTTCTCCTCATGTACTTCCTAACTCCTTGCAATCTGGCTTTGAATCTTATCACTCAAGTGAAACTTTTCATGCCAGTTGTTTGGTATGTTTAACATTAAATTTGATGGCCTTTTTCTCATCTTCATTGTTTTTGAGCTATTTTCTGAAATTAATACTACTGCCCATCCTTTTCTGAGTTTTCATGACACTGCTCCTTCTTGATTCTCCTTCCTTTGTGGATGATCCTTCTCAGCCTCCCTTGCTGGTTCAACATCCATGTCCCATCCCCCTAATTGTGAGTATATACCAAGGCTCTGTCCTATGCCTTTTTCTCCTCCATTCCACATCTTCTAAGAGACCTCATCAACTCTCATTATCATCTCTATTCAGATAACTCCCAGATCTATATGCCAGCCTTCTTTTCTCACCTGAGCTCCAGGACCACAATACTAACTGCCTATTGGCCATTTCAAACTGGAGGTCCTACAGGCATTTCAAACTCAGCAATCAAAAAAGTTGCTATTTTCCTCCTTAAAACCAAACTTCTCTTCTTAAATTAACTACTTCTACCCAAGACATCACCATCCCTCCAGTCACCCAGATTCACAGCCTAAGAGTCATACTTAAATCTTCACTCTTCATCAGCTGCACATCTAATCAGTTGCAAAGTCTTGTCAATTCTACCTCCATAACATCCTTCCCATCCATCTCATTCTCTCCACTCACCTATTCCCCACCTTAGCTCAGGCTCTCACCACTTCTTACCTAGAATATTTCAAGAACCTCCTCAATGGTTCCCATTCTACATTCTCCATACAGCTGCCAGAGTGATTTTCCTAAGGCATAGATAACAACCATGTTATTTCCCCATTCAAAAAACTCCACTGGCCTCTAGACTGAAACACAAACTTTCTGACTGGTATCTAAAGCCTTATATAACCTTTCCAGGTTTTTATGTATTGTTCCCCTTCTTGCACACCGCATTCAATTTCCCATCTCTTTGCATATAATGCATTCCTTTTTCAACTCTGCACCCTAGAATCCCTAACGTCCTTTAAAGCTCAGCTCAAGCATTGCCCCCTGTAAGAAAGCCTTTATTGATCCCCTCAGCTCATTAGTTAGTACCTCCTCAAGATTACTTTCTGTTTCCTTCCCTTTTTCCAGTTTGCTCATTTGTATACCTGTTTCCTCTGATTGATTGCAAGTTCACTGAGGGCAGAGACTGTTCAGTTTTTGTCTGTGTATCCTCAGTACCTAGCACACCATCTAATACACTGCAGGAGATTTATAAGTACTTGTTGATTGATAGTGTTTAAGAAGCCCTCTACCAAGCAGCCTCCACAAGAAGAAGTGTGATGCCTATTTAATAAACAGTTAGAATGAGGTGTTCCAGAGGACCTATGTGTGATTGACCAGGCTCACTCTCTAAACATCACCCCCAAAACTTTTATTTCCAATTTCTCTAACAAATTTGTAACCCAATCAGCAAAGAGAAACTAATCGCCTTTTAGTGCATCTATAAGTTTAAGGCCTTTTTTGTTTTAGAGCATGATCAAATAGCAGGTATAAGAAAGTAGAGGTTATTTAAGTGTGGAGTTGGTATTGAAGCGGAATTTAGGAGTTGATCTTGGCTTTGGCATCTATTTCACTATTTCTTCTTTTAAACCAAGTACTTAAAGAACTTTGTTCTTCATAACTTAAGAAGGCAGTATGGAGCTATGGAAAGAACTCTGAATCCACAGCCAGAGGACTTGGATTCAAATATCAACTGTGCTACTAACTACCTTTGTGATGCTGGGCAAGTGACTTAACTGCTCTGCACCTTAGTTTCTTCACTGGTAAAATGAGAAGAGGAGGGATGTTGGACTGATGACCTCTAAAATCTCTTCCAGCTTCAGATCTATGATTCTGTAACTAAATGATCTATGAGGTCCCCTCCAGCTCTAAATCTTTGCTACTATGGATATTACAATTTCCAAAAACAAACTTGCCCTTGGGGAAAACTACCTACTCCCTTATGAAAACTTGATCAACAACTAAGCCAACAAAAAGCACCCCCTTCCCCATCTCCCTCTTCATCCTCATTCCCAGGCCTACCCTGACTCCACCTTCACCACTCCACTTCAAAAGCAAACTAAATATGAGAGGGGAAGGTGCTTTGATATGCATGGCTATTTGCCACAGTTATCTATCTTGTGAAAAAGTAAATAGAGGAAGATGTCAAGGCATCCCACATTCCGCTTAGAATTATCCACAGTAGATATCATGTCTTCATGCCAGGACTAAAAATCACTTTAGACCAAAAGGGCACGTAAGCCCAGTTGGGCAGTTTTCTTTCTGTTGAAAGTTGTTTTGATAAAACACGGTAATGTCAGCTTAGGTTAAACCTTTAAGAATCAGGAATGGTTATTCTAGAGATAGTCCACCCTGGGGAACTTGGTATCCAGAGACCTGATAAGGTTAATCCAAATTACTCGGGAGATTAGCCGTGAGACAGCCAGTGGTTCCACAAACATCACTGCGGCTATCTCAAGCAAAGGAATTATATGCTTCACTTTGGTTAGCATTTTCAGGGAGACTAAACCTGAACATGCCAGTGAAATGAAGACCTCACTTTATAGATGAAGCCGTCACTCCATGTCTGAATTTATAGGGCTAGGCTAGCAGTAGCCTCCAAGTTACAGGTCAATCCCTTCTGGGTCACTCATGTTCACCAAACACAATATGAAATTTCAAAGGCCTTTATCTGGAGTTTTATTAACATCACCACCACCCCCTTCAAATTTGGGTTATTAGGGGAGAAAAGAGGACAGGGAGTCTGTGCATTTGCATTATCATCTTTACCCATTGTCCTCTGCCCCTTTGGTCTGCTCTTCCTGGGATAGTCATGGATAATCCATTATTCCGGGCACATGGTAGGGGCAGCAGGGTGAAAAGGCTGATGAGATCCTGAAAGTGCACTTGAAGCCCTCACTGCACAGTATTAAAGAACTTGGCTTCTTTTTCCACACTTTAATAACTTTAACCTCTGAGCCACTGCCAGTAAACTTTAAGCAGTTCTAAGGTTTTCAGTGCTGACCATTCAGTCTACATTCATCAATTTTATGGGAGGGGGAAAGGGAGAAAACCCACAAATCCCCATATTTTCATTTGAAAATTGTACTACACGGGAAATGCACAAATGAAAAACAAAGATCCTTTATTCAGTTTCGTTAAAAAGCAAACAAACCAAAATTTAAGTAATCACATGTGCAAATAGTGTGATTTGCATGGCCAAGTGACTGTTTGCACATGCAAATGACTATTTGGACATAGTAATGTGGAATTCAAAAACACACACAAAGATTTGAACATGAAAATAGGTTACTATGTAGACAAAGAACCACTATTTTGGTACAATTCAATGGTTTTTTATGCAGTTACCCGATTTATCTACCTGTAAATTGGGGAGTTACACCTACTGCAAGTCAAAAGCAGTGATAGTCATCTTTATCTTACCCTAAAATATCTTTTGAAAATGTTCTTAGAATTGAAGTAAATGGTTCAAAAGAACCACGAATAAAAACAGAATGAAGACAGAATGGGCCAGATAAGCACAGCTTATCAGATTAGATGTTTATCTACATTATGTATTTAACTCAGTATTACAAAGATCCTTAATTTGATTCACATGGATAACTCCCTCCAGGGACACAAATTCCAAACACTCTACACATGTACTATACATTGCTGTTGAGTCATTTTTCAGTAGTGACCCTACGTAGGATTTTCTTGGCAAAGATAGCAGAGTAGTTTGTCATTTCCTTCTCCAGCTCATTTTACAGATGAGGAAACTGAGTCCAACAGGGTTAAGTGACTCACTCAGGGTCACACAGTAAGTGTCTGTGGCCAGATTTGAACTCATGGAGAGGAATCTTCCTGACTCCAGGCCCTGTGCTCTATCTAGTCACTGCACCACCTAGCTATCTGTACTACACATATGTAAATGTATATAAAATATAGATATAGTATACACATATATAACAGCTAGCATTTATATAGTCCTTTAGGGTTTGCAAAGCTCTGTAGATGTCTTCTCATTTGAAAGATACTTAATACAGTCCCTTATGCATTTTTGTCCATTAATATTGAATGTGAATTAAACACTATGTCAAAGATCAGATAATAAATTAAGTTGGTATCTTAAATAAAAAATGAATGTTAGTAATAGTTCCCTATCAATCACTTAGCTTCCTTGGGCTAAGGAAGCCAGGTGGTATAGCAGATAGAGCGCTGGGCCTGGAGTCAGGAAGATGTGAGTTCAAATCTGGCCTCAGATACTTCCCAGCTGTAGGATTCCGGGTACATAACTTAATCTCCATCTGCATGTTTCTGCAACTGTAATATGGGGATAATAATAACACCCACTCCCAGAGCTGTTATGAGGATCAAATGAGATAATACCGGTGCCTGGCACACAGTAGAAGCTTAATAAAAGTTTGTTTCCTTATATGTAAAAATGGGTGGGTTGGTCTTATGATCCTATGAATATCTACATTCAAGTTGAATTGTGCCATCAATTTACCTCAGAAAAAGACATATTTTTATAAACAAATGTATAATGCTAAAAGAATACAATCCATTTTTTTTTTAGCATCGAAGACAGCTTCCATTTTGATAGTGACTTGGAGCCTAAATTTAGATTTTAGCTTCTGGAATGCTAATGATGTAGAAGGGGAGTTAAAAAAAAACCAGCAATTTTTTAAATGACATGTGGGGACTCTGACCACAATCAAGTTGGACTATACCCCCCAAAAAATTAGTTTTCTCAATTCACCACAGTTCTTTATGTTGCTAATCATACATAAGGACCAAGAACCCTAAATCTCACTGCATCTCCAGTAATCAGACAACCCCTAGTGAATCATACAAGTGAAGTGTTTCCAATCCAAATGAGCATGATCTTTCCATTGCAATCACCTTTTTCCACTTGTTTCATTTATGCTTAGGCCCCTTTGAGCTCCCAGGATACATTCTCTTTTCTTAAGGAGACTTCAGGGAGGACAGACCTTTGCCATTCAGACATGGAATCTGACCAGGGTGTCCTCATTACATCTCTCAACAGTGGTATGGATGCATTGGGGAAACAGTAGAACCAAGACCCAGGCCAATCCCCTGCTTCATATATATGCACCCATATTAAGCCTCTGCTGGGACTGTCAAGCCTAGCCTTCAGGCGCCAATTCAGTATCCAAATACACACCCATTCCCACAATCTTCTCTTTCCGTCTACACTTCGAATCACTCCCACAACCGCAGGAGATCCAAGCTCCCAGACACTCTCTTCCTCTCCTTCCTACTCACTCTTCACAAGGCTAGTTTTCAGTCTACATTTCTCACCATACCCTCATGGCTAGTTTCCATCAAAATGCCTCTAATACCAGCATCTAAAGTACTGGAAAAAGGACCTCCAGACACCATGTCTTGGAGGAACTAAGACACTGTGAATTGAACCTCTTGCTCTGGGAATGTGCTGTCCTTTTTGGTGAGAGTTGGGGCTATGGCTAACTTGCGCCAAACCCCCCCGCCACCACCTTCCCCAAACATCCTTCTCGTGGACATTTTCCTACTATTGCAGTATCTACCCCCCTTCCCTTTCCCTCTTTTCACTTCCTACTCTGAAACAATCATGAAGTCAACACTGCAGGTGAATGAACTGACTTATAGCTCTACTCACCATCTCTGTGACTTTCCCAACCAAAACATTCTCTCTAGCCAGTATTTTCCTCTGTTTTGTCTTCTCCTGTTAGATAGAGTGTAAGCTCTTTAAATACAAGGGCTCTGTCTCTTCTGCATCTACAATGCCCACACCTAGCATAGTGCCTGGCATATGTTTGGTGCTTAATAAATGCTTCTTTATTCAATCATTCATACATATTTGGGAGCTGCAGGCAGCTGTGTGCCATGCAGGTGGTACCACTTCCCATGCAGAGCTGTCTATCATTTACTAGTATTCTCCATTTAGTCATAGACTAAGTATAAAGGTATTTTCTAGCATAAGTCAGCCTGATCAGAGCTTCCTTGCAACTCTAGGATTCTCTGAAGAAACAAGAGAAAGCACAAACCAATACCTAGCAAAATAAGTTACAAATCAGAAATAGAGAGTACGCCTGAGCTCTGTTCCTTTGCTAAAGAATATGCACAACCCATCAGCTCCTGATTAGTACTTATATGTGACTAGCCCCTCCCTACCTGTACTCCATGGGATGCCCCCCTCCACAAATACATATACACACACATACACACCCTTATACTATTAAGCAATACAAATGCATGTGCATTTTTGAACACTAAGAAAAATAATATGTACAGGTCATTCTAAACAATGTTCTATGAATAGATAAAATGAATTTTGAAATATTCAACAGAATAAAAATTAATCCATAGTCCTTGGTCAGTCTGGGGCAGCAAGGTGACACAGTGGATAGAGTATCCAGCTTGGAGTCGGGAAGATCTGAGTTCAAATCCAACCTGGGTCACGTACTAGCTGTGTGACCCTAGGCAAGTCACTTAACCCCATTTGCCTCAGTTTCCTCATCTGTAAAATGAGCTGGGGAAGAAAATGACAAAACACTCTAATACCTTTGCCAAGAAAATCCTAAATGGGGCCATAAAGAATTGGACACAACTGAAAAACAATTGAACTGAAACTTGGTCAATCTGAATCTCTCCTAGACCTCTAATTTATTCATCTCTCAAAAGCTATCAAAGCCAACAAGCATTTTTAAGTAGTTAGGGCCTAGGGGTAACAAAAGTAAAAAGAAAAATATGTCTTGTCCTCAAGGAGTTTATATTCAACTGCTACAAAAAGTGAACATAAACATAGAGATTCCGATACAACAGATAATCAGATTGTCTACTGGTGAATTGTGTAATCCGAAGGTCTAGGGGATCACCTCATAAATTAACCCCCCAATTTTTTCTGTGCCATATGGGTCTTCTCTGTCTCCTTCTTTCTCACAGGAACCAGGAAGAATATTTTCATTTGTCTGGGGGTAGGAGAGTAAAATCAAAAAAGCAAACCTGGGGAAGAAACAATCAACCAAAAAAGAAAGGGAATGGACTAGAATATCATAGTTTAGGAATACTTGTTATCCCTCTTAGTTAGAAGCAAGAAGATGTTTCAAGTCCAAGGTTTGTGTGCCTGTGAGACCTAGCGAGTTTCTTGTCCCCCAAGGCTATAGCATCCCACAGGACTGAAGTTCCAGATCTGTGTGATCACAGAGGCAGGAAGGAACAGCAAATAAACCCAACAAGGTCACTGCCAGGAGCAGTCAACAACAACAGACTGCTAAAAACTATTTTTAAAAAAAAGCTCATTCAAGCTACTAAAAGAAGCAAAATCAGCGCATCTCCTTGTAACCAGGCAGGTTCACCTTTTTGGATGGGCTAGTGAAATGCTGAGGTAGAAAACTGTCCGATGAAATATAGAGATGAGATAATAGCCAAGAGATAATGTTAAATGGACTCTAGTAAGCTCAGGCTATCAGGTTTCTTTGAAATGGCATGTGACCTCACCAAGAGATCAGTTTCCTCTGTGTGTGTGTGTGTGTGTGTGTGTGTGTGTGTGTGTGTGTGTGTGTTTTGAAGGGCTTGGGGTAAGTGAGATCCACGCAGAACCACTGCCATCTGCTGGCCGCTGGTTGATCAAAGGCTGGGTTGCCCCTGGTTCCCCTCCCAAGGCCACCAGCAGCCACGATTGTGATTTAGGGGCTGATGCGTCACAGAGCACATGTTTTCCTGGATCTCAAATGTCTGTTTCAGCAGTCCCAAGAGTGGCTCATTTTTTAAACCTAATAACCATTTAGTATTGGGTGATTTTTCTGTTTCTCCTTTTGAAATTTAAGTTTCATGTCGCTGCAAATTAAAATATATATATATATTTTCTGTGCTTGTCTGGTAAGGTCTCTCAATCAATGAGATATATAACAAATAGATACCCTATGAAATTGACCAATTCATTGTCCAAATGTATCGCTATGGTTCTGCAGGTATAAACGGATGACTGTATTTAAGGTTATTGATCAGTTTCAATGGCAGAAATAGTGGCTTGCAAGCTTGGCAATAGTGGAAGCAACTAGTAGGGTACAGTGAAAAGACCACTGGGTCTCTGTACCCAGAGGGGTTGAATTCAAATCCTGTCTCCTAGTTATCTGTATGACCTTGGGCAAGTCACCTAACCTTCTGGAGCCCTGCTTTTCTTATCAGTGAATGAAGGGGTTGGACAAGATGGTGTCTGAGATCCCTTTCCAGCTCTGGACTTACGATCCTCTGATAAGGAGAAATGAAATGGAATGTTTTGTCTGAGCACTTAATTCAGAGGCCAAGTCTTAAAAACTCCTCAGAGATGCCTGCTCCCTCTGGGAATGTATTTTCCATGTGGTACATAGAAGTGGTAGGGGAACAAAAGGTTTTAATTACGCTGTCAACAGCAACCTCAAGGTGTAGAGCTGCCAATTAATCTTTCCCTACAGGGTGAGAAGGCTCTCTGTCTCTTTGCCTCTATGTGTATGCACGTATATGTGTCTGTCTGGGTTTGTTTTTTTTTTTAGCACTCTGAAAAGTTTCTGGTTATACACATGGTTGATGTTGCCTGTGGAGTTGTTGGGGATTTTGGGGGGGCGAGGGGGTTGGAACTGATTCACTCCTTCAGGGTTTAAGGATATTAGGCTCATTAATGTGGACATAATTTTTTTCTCCCACTAGCATACTTCCAGTGGGAGTGAGGATGGGAGCCCAGGGGCAGGTCCAAATTATTTGAACACAAAAAGTTAGTCAGGATTCACAAAAGATCTGGAGAGCAGTCCAGAGAGCTAACCTGCCCTCAAGATCCAAAATAACACGTTCTTAGGAACAATAAACAGATGGCGGGAGGAGAAAAAATTTTAAAGTTCCAGGGAAGAGGAAGCAAAAACAAGAAAAGAGAATTTCTAAAGGAAGCTTAAAGGATTTTGTCTAGAGAAAAGAGTGGTAAAATACTACCTATGTATTTGATGCCTTCTGATAAAGACAGAATTGTTGAGCAGTTCTCCACTGTCTGCAAAGAATATAATGAAATGAAGAGACAGACACAGACAGAGACAGAGAGACAGAAACAGAAAGATGGTGGGGGGGGGGGAGTAAAGAGAGGAAAGGAAAGAGAAAGAGAGAGAGAGAGAGAGAGAGAGAGAGAGAGAGAGAGAGAGAGAGAGAGAGAGAGAGAGAGAGATATGAAACAAGCAAGAACTTCCCCTGTGGCAAAAAGTTAAGTTCTGTGAAAACCTGAGTTTGAATCCTGCCTCCAGACAGTTCCTAGCTGTGTGACCCTGGGCAAGTGAATTACACCCCCCTACACTTAGTTTCCTCATCTGTCAAATAAGGATGATAATAGCTCATACTACACAGGGTTGTTGTGAGGCTCAAATGAGATATTACATGTGAAGCATTTTTAAACCTGCAATGACTATATAAATATTATTATTACTATACACTCTGAATATATACTAGCTAGCATTCATATAGCACTTTGAAGACTACGAAGTTATCTCTTGATCCTTGCAACAACCCTGAGAAGTATGTTATTATTAATTCCATTTTACAGATAAGGAAACTGAGGTAGAGGTTAAGTGACTTTCCCAGGATTATACAGCTAATAACTCTCTGAAGGCAAGATTCAAACTCAGATTTTTCTGACTACAGGTCTCATCCTTGTATTTGTCCTTCATTCTCAAAGAAGACCATGACATCAGAGAGATGACGACATGACTTGCAGTTGACTTTGACTTGAGTGAAGGAGGGCTGTACAAGGTCACCAGCCTCACCTTCTCCTCCAGAGACATCTGGGTCCAGCGGCCCGATGTTATTCAGGATGATGGGGATGGCCCAGGATGCAATGAGAGACCCTGGCCCTTTTAGGCTAAGGCCTTTTCAGGTGTTCACATAGAGTGAGGTAACTAACGCCCATTCAGTGAATAGGCCTCCTAGATGCCTCAATATTAAAGACTAGTACTGATAATCATCTGTCTAAAATAGGATTAGGTTTAATTCTATTGTGCCTCAAAAGTCTTGAACTTCTAAGCAGTCTCTAAGTTCTCTGTAAGAGAGCAACAACTTTGGTTCCAACCAAGACTCAGCCCATTGATACAGGCAGAAGCTTTCAGAAGTCATAACTAGGAAGCTGATTTGTAGATGACTGGGAAGGGTGGTGTGAGCTTGTGACTGCAGAACAGAATTCATGTTTTGTTTTGTTTTTTTTACCACCAATGTGTTTGGCAGCGAAGGCAATATTGGAACAAGAAATGAATATCCTCTATACCCTTAGCTTGCCCTACTCACTCTCCATTTATAACTTGCCAGGATACCAAACTTATAATTATTTGATAAGAACGTCTGTTCCTCCAAAATGAGACAAGGTCAATAGGCCCAGCCCTTGGCAAATTTGAGAGTTTTGCCAATTTTTTTCCCCTATGTTCTACTATCGTCCTTTTCAGACTTCCTTAAGCAACCTTTCCCCTCTCCCTTTCTTAAAATATAAGCTCCCTGGGAACGAGGGGTAGAGGAGGGCGGACATGGCTGCGGACTGTGTCGGCGGCGACGGCGGCAGCTCCTCCAGCGGTAGGAGCGGGTTCAGGTTCCAGGAATACGAGATCCCGGAGCTGAACATGAAACCCTTCCTCGTGCGGGCTAGGGGGGAACCTGTGGAAGGAGAGCCTTCTCGGGGTTCGTGACTTCTCCTTGGAGCCGCCTGCGCCCAGCAACCCGGACAGGACCGGAGCCGGAGGCGGCGCGGAAGATGCGGCCGTGGCCGAGGACCTGGGCTGCAGCCTGGGGACCGCGGCCGAGCTGAGCCTCGTGTGTAGCCTGGATAAGTTGAAGTCCTGTGAAGAGGAGCATGATCCAGAAGTCATTCCTGAAGACACCAACCTAGTGACTTTGGGACTTAGAAAGAGGGCCTTGGAGCATCGAGAAGAAACCATAACAGTAGATCTTATCTGCAGACAAGAAACCTTTGCCTATGAGATGGAGTCACATGCCATAGGAAAGAAGCCATCAAATCCGGCAGACTTAATTGATGAAGGAGAACTTATCTTAACTCTGAATATCTTCTATCCTGTTATATTTAGTAAGCATAAAAAACGCAAACCCTATCAAACCCTATTGGTGTTGGGCAGTCAAAAGCTCACAGAGCTCAGATATTCATTTTGCTGTGCCAGTGACCTTCAGATTGGAGGAGAGTTCAGCAGTACACCTGACCGGGCACCAGAACACACCAGCAAGGATCTTTACAAATCAGCTTTCTTTTATTTTGAAGGAACATTTTACAATGATAGAAGATACCCTGAATGCAGAGATTTGAGCAGAACAATTATTGAGTGGTCAGAGTCCCATGATCGAGGATATGGGAAGTTCCAGTCTGCTAAAATGTAAGATTTCACCTTCAATGACCTGTACATTAAATTAGGTTTTCCTTACCTGTATTGTCACCAAGGAAACTGTGAGCATGTTGTCATCATCACAGATATAAGGCTTGTACATCACGATGACTGCTTGGGTAAGACACTCTATCCCCTACTCACCAAGAAGCACTGGTTATGGACCAGGAATGTTTTGTTTGTAAAATGTGCACAGCCAGATGGGTAACCAGCAATGACTGCTTTGCACCAGAGGACCCCTGTTTCTTCTGTGATGTTTGTTTCCGAATGCTCCATTATGATTCTGAAGGCAACAAACTGGGAGAGTTCCTTGCTTATCCTTATGTTGACCCTGGAACTTTTAACTGAAGACAACGCAAGGACACTACAAACTAGCTTTGTTGAATACTTATCAGAAATGTCATTTTCTGAATGCCAGGAGCATTTTAGGCAAAAGCCTCTTGTGATAACCCATTTAGCTGTTAAAATTTTTAACTTTTATGATATATTAAATTCACAGTAGTATTATTAAAAAAATATATAAGCTCCCTGAGGGCAGATACTGTCTTAAGTTTGGTATTTGTGTCCCTGGGCTTAGCATGAGCTTAACAGAGTCTAAGGCTTAACAAATATATTCATTCATTCATTCCCAGTCACTAACTTATACCGGTACCCTATGGTCTGCACCATTTCTACCCCCATTGAAACACTCTATGGACCTACTTTCCCATTTTCTCAGACCATAGCTCTCTGCTCACTGCTAATACAATAGTTCATTGGCATTGAAAAAGTGTTTATTAAACACCTACAGCTACCTGAGGCAGCTTGACCTAATGCAGTGGCTTCCATTAAATAGAGAATGAACCTCTTGGAAGTTCAAAATGATGATCCAAGGGATTTAAGCTAAAAATTCTTTAATGGTGCCTTAAGCAGTAAATAATTACAGAATATTATGAAGAGTACATTAAACTACCCTGCAGGTTCACAACACATGTTTATTGAAAGTACGTTGCACTGGCCTAATGGATGGGCCCTGGCTCAGGCCCAGGGCTGGCTCAAGTCAAAAACAACTTGGGTTAAAGTTTTGCTTCTGACATCTGTACCAGCATGGTCAAATAACCTCTTAATCCCTCAGTGCCCCCAAGAAGCTTTCTAAGATGTTAAGTTATAGACGAGTTACCTATCTGCATTGGTAAAGGGATTTCCCAGAAGGATATTTTCCCCATACCAAATAATCACATGCCTAGACCAAAAATATAAATTATGCAAAGCACTATGCTAAATGGAACATATACAAAGATAAAACAAAATAGTTCCTGCCCTTTAGAAGCTTATATACTATTGTTAAGTAATCCAAGATCATTTGATAATACCTCAACTAATCTATATCCCAAAAGTCAGACCCAGTGGGCACAGTGGTTAGAATGCCGGGCCTGGAATCAGAAAGACCTGAGCTCAAATATGGCTTTAGACACTTATACTTGCTACGTGACCCTGGGCAAGTCACTTACCCCTGTTTGCCTCAGTTTCCTCATCTGTAAAATGAGCTGGAGAGGGATATGGCAAACCATTCCAGTACTTTTGCCAAGAAAATTCCAAATGGGGTCACAAAAAGTCAGACACAACTGAAATGACTGAACCACAAAATTTGACACAGTGATACCTTACACCCAAAATGATCTAAAAAGAAAAGGATTTATATGTACAAAAACATTTATACCATTTTTTTGTTCATCAATTGGGGAATGGCTAAAAAAAAATATGGCATATGAATGTAACAGAATATTATTTTGCCAAAAGGGACAACTTCAGAGAAACTAGAGAAGACTTACATGAACTGATACAGAGCAAAGCAAGAAGAACCAGGACAACAGCTTATACATTAACAATACTGAAAAGAAAAACAACTTTGAACTCCTCTCATACCTTGTCATGACGTGGAGGTGACTCTGGATTCCCAGTAGCTATTCTGATGGAAGACAAGGTCTGATATCAAGCTCAAAAGTCTTCAAGTATAGGCCTATCAAGAGTCTGTACATCTGGCATCTGGAGACGGTTCAAAGAGACTCATCAATAAAAAGTGAATTTTTTTTCCCCACCAACAAAACTTGCCAAAATTGGCTACTAAGGAGTAGAAGAAGTTGTAGTCTATATTGGTGAAGATATTAGCCATGCCAATTCAACTACAGATCCTTGAACCATTGAAGGAAGTAGTACAATAATGTACTGATAGGGTGTCATTCTTCAGAGCTAAAATATTTGTGTCTAAGAGGGGTCTTCTCAAGATGATTTCCTATACATTCTAACACATGTTTAAATTCATGAGATCTTAATCCATAGATGCTATGGAAGTAGGCTAGTAGGAAAAACATTTAGGAGTCCTTCACATCCCACCATGAAGGGAGGGCTCCCCTCTCAAGTTATATGGAGGCCAAGATAGAAAAAAATAAGTCCTGGGGCTAGGGTTGGTGAAGTGAGAGACAGAAAACATAACATGAAAAGACCAGCGTCTGTGTATGTGATAGTCCCATCAGAGGAATCACAGCACAGCCACCCCTCGTATGGTGCCTTCTACTCCACTGGGTACTCTTCACTCCTTTTCCTCACTATCTGCTTAAGAACCATTCTTGTTTCTTGATTTCCTGCCTGCAGAGAAGGTTTTATTTAGGCACTAAAACCCAACCACCCACATTGATTTATTCCTTGCCAAGATATTTACTTATAATTATATAAACTTATATTTATGTTCAGGTTCATCCCTGTCATCTGCTAAAACTGAACAATCAGTGGAGGAAAAAAATTGTACCTTTTTGAAAGGATAATATTATAGCAACTTTCACTGACCGAAAAGATTTTCCCATCTATAATAAAGTTCAAAATACTAGAGAGACAGTTCTCTGGGCCTTGTGTGGTATCATGTGATGTAGCTGAAAGAGTTTTAGGCCTGGAATCAATGGACTGGGGTTCAAATCCCAGCCTTGCTGATTACTACCTGTATGCCCTGAATACATCTAACTTCTCTGGGCCTCGGTTCCCTCATCAATGAAATAAGGGAACTAAACTAAATGGTGTCTAAGGACACATAGCTCTTTTTATTTATCTTTTTGTAAATTTTCTTATTCATTTTAAACTTAAATATAAAGCGAGAAAAGAAGAAAAAATTGTCATGTACCCAGCAGAATAGAAGAGAGGATTCAATATAAAACAAAAAATTTCCATTTCAAGAAAACCCATAAATACTACACGTTGTTTTCAAAGCTGCCCAACTGTTCTTTTGCTTCCTTGTAGGTTTTCTTTTGTTCTCTGCTGTGTACTTTGTACTTTATTTTTTCTCCTCCCTTCCCTCCACCCACACCCCCTACCCTAAAAAAGGCTACAATTAAGTGCAGATATATATACATATACATAGATATCGATAAACATACGCATATGTACACATATGCACTCATACACATATATGTAAGACCATACAATGCTTACTTCTGCTTGTCCTCTGTTTCTCTGAAGGTGGATAGTATCTTCTTTCATTAGTCCAAGTCTTGCCCTGTTTTTTTAAATCAACCAGCTCATTTCCTACACTACAGCAATATTCCAATCCAATTTCATCCTATGTGAGAGATAGTCTATGAAAGTTTTTCCCCAATTTTCTGTGTTCCTTCTATTTTCAGCTGCACAGGTTTTATTTAGACATGAAAATTTTAATTTAAAATAATTGAAATTATCCATTTTATACTTCAACCATGCTCTCACTTTATAATATAGTTTAAGGTCCGATACTGCTGAATCTGCTTCCTTTACATCTTTTCCTCTGGTCTCTTTACAGTTCTGACCTTTTGTTCTTCCATATGAGCTTTGTTATTATTTTTCCTAACTCAATATGATAATTTTTTTGGTAATTTAATTGGGACGGCATTGAATAAATGGATTAGTTAGGTAAAATTGTCGTTTTTTTTCTTATATTGGCTTTATCTACTCATTATAGCTTTTTTTAAATTCTACACTAATTTGAGAAAGGAGTAGATATTTGGTGAATTTGATCCTTGTACTTTACCAATTAAGAAATAAAAGAACACTCAAACATCTCTTGTCCTTAATGGCATAAGTTTTACATGAATTATCTAGATAATTATTTTGTTTCTCTTCATTTTAAATGTATTGGTAACATTAACCATTTTAAAAACAGAATATAAGGCAGCTTCTTAGAAAGGTTATTGAACACATCAAGGAATCCAGTTGTCTTGGATAAGAAACATGATTATATCCCTCTTCCTCATTTGAAAATAGCTCCTCCTTGTGGTTAACAGAAGTGACAGCTTTAAACTACAATCACGTTAATTAAAATATGAAAATCATATTATGTATTTGTATATGTATGTATGGTGTATTTACATATATAGTGTGATATATGTGTGTATAAATATATACATATCCTGTTTCTAATTCACTTTTCTAATTTTTACACCTGTCAATAATTACCTATAATCTGAGTTCTACACAATTGTCTACCTTCTCCCACGTTTCCCGTAGCAGAAGAATCAATTTTCACTTTAATGAGCAAAAATGCATTTACTGGGTATCCCTATATGATAGCTAACAGTGTGCTAGACACCATGAGAAATTACAGAACAATATAAAACAAGGTCCATTCTCCCATTAGTTAGGAAAACCCAACTAACATGACAAGGAGAGTAGAATCAGAGAATCTCAGAACTGCAAGAAAGACCTTAGAAGTCATCTAGTCCAAACTCCCTCTGAAAATGAATAGCCTCTACAACATGCCCAAACCATCATCCAGTCTTCACTTGAATAGCTCTAATGAGGGAGAAAGCACCCATTCCACTTCAAGATTGCTCCTATTCTTAGGAATTTTCTCTTCCATCAAGCCAAAATTTGCCCCTCTGTTAAACTTCCACCTACTACTCCTAGTTTTGCCCTCTGGGGCCAAATAAAACAAACCTAATCCCTTCTTCACACGTCAGTCCTTCAAATATTTGAAAACAGCTGTTATGCCCATCACTGAAGCCCATCCCCATCTCTTCTCCTCCAGTTTAACAAAATGAGACTATGTAAGCACCAAGTGGCATTGCAGAAACTGTAATCATAATAAGAGCTCAGAGAAACGGGTCATCGGGGCTTGAAATAATCCGAGCAGTGATCACAAAGCGAGTGAGCAGGAACTGACCAGGGCAGACCTTGGAAAAACAGAAAATGCAATCCCTCTAATTCTGAATATGTCATAGTGCTGTCTGTAAGGTTGGAAAGGACCTTGGAGATGATCTGGTTCAACCTCCTCATTTTACAGGTAAGGGGAAATTACTTGACCAGGATCATATAGGCAATAAGTAACAGCTGGAATTCAAACCCAGGGTACATGACCCCAGATCCGTTTTCTTTGCACTATCCAACACTGCTTCCTGGAAATTATCTTACTTTTTTAATTTTCTCAGTTTATAGGTAGTTATAGAAAATGATTTTTAAAGTCCCTAAATCTTAAAAACCTCATGAAGATCACATGCATTTTAAATATACCACCACAATATTAATCAGTATATTCTTTTTGTGGTAGGAATAATATCCTCAGCATCCTTTTCTCCGCTACCCCCATATGTTGCTGTGTATGGGGTATTCAGGAAGGACTGGCACCTCTGGCATGAGGGCTTGCCGAGCTCTTTTCAGGGTTGGTCATCTACCTTTAGTATCTACCTCTCACCTGTCCATCCAAGAAGCTGTAGCATGCACAGCAGCCACATCCTGGTAAAACATCTTAGCAATGGGCTAAACCAGGATCGGTGTAACCGACAGGCTTCAAACCTATTAGTGAGTTAGGGGAATGTCTACCCCAAGCATGTGAAGACTTCCCTGGCAGAATAAGCAGATGAGAACAATTTCTTCCAATGGCCACGAAAGCAGCTGAAGAAGACACTGAGGAGCACTTAGAGCTTGTTCGAACACTGAAGACACCAAGGTCATCCACTGCATCTCTAACCTGTCACTGGACTTTCGACAACTCCGGAAGAGAGATTGTGAGGGGCAGCTCTGCTTCACTTAAATCCAATTCATGCACAGGTCAAGCTATCACCCATCATCTACTGTTATACCCCAACATCATGATGTCACTGGTCAAGACCAAACAACAACAACTGCCATATGTTAGGCTAGTTTCTCTTTCAAAGATATTGAAACTGTCCTGGAGATTTAATCAGCTCAGGGTACTAAAACTAAAGCCATTGCTATAAGCTCCTAGGCACCCGGGTACAAAACCACCGGAGAGCACAAGGGGCTAGAGCTCCTCCCTCCAAGCTTATGACAACAGACCAGCACCATTAACAGCAGGCGAAAGCTGCGCTCAACTGAACCAATGCTTTATCACTGATGCACACCTCTCTCCTGCTCAGAGTGTCCTTCCCTTGATTTGCTAAGTAAGTGACCCTTTGCTCACTAGTGTCAGGTGGATCAGAAGTGCCTATTTCATTCCAGCCTTGGACCTAAATTACTGAGGGGCCAGTCTGAGCTAGCCCAAACCAATGGCACCTCTCCACTATTTCAAGAAAGTATCATACTTTTACAGGATTTGGAGTCAAAAAGGGCACTGGAGAGCATCTACTTCAAGTGCCCCATTCTACTGATGAGAAAATTGAGGTCCAGGGAAGTAGAACATCTTGCTCCAAGTCACAAGGTAATAACCAATGGTGAAAGAATTCAAACCAGGGGGCAGCTAGGTGGTGCAGTGAGTAGAGCACCGGCCCTGGAGTCAGGAGGACCTGAGCTTAAATTCGACCTCAGACACTTGACACACGTACTAGCTGTGTGACCTTGGGCAAGTCACTTAACCCCAATTGCCCTACCTTCCCCTCTCAAAAAAAAAAAAAACCAAGAATTCAAATCGGGGCCTCCATTACCAGGTTCTTTTCACTATGGTACTTGAGGCACTGACAATTAAGCATAGCATTTTTCTTTCCTGAATGCCCTACTCAGGGGTGAGCTGGTAAATGTTTAACAACTTGGCTATAATTGGGGAGGGGGGAAGGTGCAGGACCACCATACAGACACACTTTTAAATTTAACCTGCATTATTAACATTTTCTTAAGTCTACACAATCAACAAAATGACCCACCAAGATCTGATTTGTGAGTGCTGATTTCTGAGGTGTGAGTACACTGAAAATTAACAATGGGTTCATTCAAAAGGGCTGAGGGATACAGCATAATCTGGGTGTTACTGCTACCTTGCTTTCTCTTTTTTTCTTTTGAAAGAAGAAAGGGGAAAGAAGACTTTTACAAAGTGGTGATAGGAATGAGGTCTAAAGGTCATTCACTTTCCCTCTTTCCCTCTTCCCCTCTAATGTTGCTAAGTCTCTCCTCGAGGCTTATTAAAGCATCATCACAATTTACATAGCCTAGGAACTAGCTGTCAAGACCATGGCTGGAGCTGAAAGGAAGTCACTCACCTCAACTCAGCTAGAAGTGAAGCGTTGAGGAGGCCAAGAACAGAAAATGTGTTTATAGTCCCCTGAAGTATGTTGGTCTGGGATGACCTCAAATAAGAACTGTATCTCACTCCCCCCATATGTCTGGAGGAAAGAAGCAGCCTCAGCAGACAACAGATCCAAAAGGTGGTAGCAGCAGCCTGGTAGGGGAGCATCAAACAGTACCTTTTCAAGGCAGTGAGCCACATAGATAGATAGTGGAGCATCATGGATTGGCAAAAGGAGCTCTAGGAGGCGATCTCTCCTGGTAGAGCTGAGAAGCATGAAGGCAGGCATGGCTGATTGCCAGGAGATGGCGCCATGAGAAATATTCCAGTACTGAGGCAATCCTCCACCTTGGAGTAAATTTGTTGCCCCTTCATGTATCTGACAATGATTCTACTAGTTGAGTTTCCCTTGTAATTACCTTATTATTTTTTCCCCAAGAGAACAAAATAATTTGAATAACATTCAATGTTCATGATTAGCCAGAGTTAGTACAAAAAAGTAGCCATATTTCCAGAATTAATCCAGTGACTTAAAGCTATCCCAATCAAAATGCCAAAAACCAACTTTATAGAATTAGACAAAAGAATAACAAAACTAAGATAAAAGAAAAAATTGTTAAGACTATCAAAGGGAAATTTTCAAAGGAAGCGGAGGGATTGGCACTCAAAGATTTTAAATTATACCATAAAGTAGTAATTATCAAAACCATCTGGTAGGATTAAAAAAAAACAAATAAGCTAATGGGATAGGTCAGATAATAATGAAAAAGAACTAGATGCAAGTACATCAGTGTTGGATAAATCTAGGATCACAAAATAGATTGTGTAAGTATTAATTATTCGACAAAAGTTGTTGAGTGAACTGGATAGCAGTTTGGAGGAAAAAATGAGAACAGATCAAGATCTCATATCATAAACCACCAAAGTTCAAAATGGATCAGAATCTACCAAATATATAAGTACATGTATGTATGTGTATATGTATTCAATTCAATAAATATGTATTAAGCTTCTACTATGTACCCGCCACCCTGCTAAGCACTGGGAGTGCAAAAAATGGCAAAAGATAGTCTCTGCCCTCGAGAAGCTTACAATCTAATGGGGGAGAGAATATGCAACAAATATATACAAAACAAGCTATATACAGGATAAATAGGAAATAAAAGAGGGAAAGGACTGGAATTAAGAGGGGTTATATTTAAAGCCACCATAAAACACTAGAGGACAAGAAATTATATCTTTCACAACTCTAATGAGGAAATGATTCATTAGTGCTCCCTGCTTCCTCAAATTGCTTCGTATTTTTTTATCTTAATAAATGTTGTTTCTCTGAATAGAATGTAAGCTCTTTAAAATTTGCTTCTTTTTTCCTTTGTGTTTACAGTTCCCTGTATAAGTTAAATTGAATTGACTTTTCCTAACTCTGCCTTAACATGTCTCAAATTATTTGTTGTATCAATTAGGCATATTTTTTATCTTCTTCTAGTCCTGTGAAATAGAGGAAGTCAAAAGGCTACAAAGGTCTGATGTAAAACTCTAGATAATTCAGCTATACAACACTGTCTTTAGCTCATTCATCAAATGCTTTTGTTATTCATAGAAGGAACTGCAGAGATTACAAAAGTAGGCAATTGTTATAAATTCCAATTCCTAGACACAGATGCCCAGATCAGCTAAATATTTAAATGTGCTCCCCATCATCCCTAGAGAGATCATAGAATCGTTAATCCACCAGGAGCCTCAAGAAATAATCTAATTTAGTCCTTGGGCTAGCTTCTGAGAGACCATCCAGATTGAATGAAAGGGTCTCTAAATGTGTAACATGCTCCAGGAAAGCCTATTCCACATTCTTCCAATAACCTCCACAATCAGTAAATTCTTCCTTATTTCTATGGATCCCGCCTCAATTCAAGCCCATTTTCATTTATTTTCCTCAGGAGCATGTGCCATGTGCCATTTCTCCCCTTAAGTGAAATCTCTTCCCTCCCAGCCTTCTCCATGCTACTCAATTCCAGTTCCTTTAACATTTCCCTGTACAGCCTCCCTTCCACTAGTTTAGTCATTATCTATTAATCTTTTCCAAATTTTCTGTATCTCTTTAGAACCAATCTTCTACTTTTTTCTCCAATGGGGAAAAAAATCAATGCTTAAATCCCATTGAATTATTAAAATCCCCAGGCATTTAGGAAAATGTAAAGTCTAGGATCATTCGGGAACTGCACAACCATTTGCCCTTGTTTTTCATGGAAGAATTATGCATATGTAATACCCTCTAAGAATAAGCACACAAAAGAGTGGGGAGATGTACGTATTCGTTTATAGGAAGATAATTGTGCCCTGGATACCTGATTTTTATATCAGGGAATAGATGGCTATCAAACTAAAGTAAACCTCTTAAATGTTCATTTTTATGTGTAAGTGAAGTTTGGCAGAATGATCCAGGGATGGAATGAGGTTTATAGGGGTTACAGTCAAGAAGTGCATTTACAACTTGGAAACATAAGGAAGGTTGCTTCCAATATCATAACAGGTGGGGGGAAGGGGGGAGGCAAGTGCCTCTATCTCTACTAAGAGATCTAGGACACCCAAAATTTTGAATTCCAAATTCTCATAATTAAAACCATGACATCCAAGAACATTATCACTTGACATAAAGTTCCTAAAAAGTCACTTGGTGTACTGTATCTTGCTATATATCAAGCTATACCTTATAACCATACTATCCAAGTCACCTTCATCTAGTAACATGCAGATTGTAACAAAGCTGAGTCCCAGAATATTGTGCCATCACTTCAGTATCTATTGCTATCTGGGAGGGAACCTATGATATGATTATTGGTATCAAGACTCAGATACTTCCCTAAACTAGTTGACTCCCAGTTTCCGTAACTGGCTGATCAACAAAATTTCTTAGTCTACTGGACACCAGAAATTGGCCAAAATCATCACTAGGTGTCCAGAGTCTTAAGAAAAAATAATTTTTAAAATAAAACAAAGCAAACCCAGATTCCCATGCCACTGATACAATAAAATAAATCAAGTCAAGATACGTCTTGATATTTTTTGTAGTGCACCAAATTCAGTTTAATTTAGGCAATTCCTTCAAAAAGTATATAGAATAATTGTGAAATTCAAAGTAGTGGAATAGAAATAAAGACCCTACCTGTATCATTCCATCAATGATTCCTATTACTATATCACTGTGATGACTTGTATGTTGCTGCCTTTGTTAATAAAGCGACTGATATACAAAAGGCACTGTTTAAAGCATTAAATAATTTGATTTACAAATAAAGGGCTTTACCTATATTTATGTGTGTATATATATATATATGTGTGTGTGTGTGTATATATATGTGTGTGTGTATATATGTGTGTGTGTGTGTATATATGTGTGTGTGTGTGTGTGTGTATATATATATATATATATAAACAGAACCAAAACTAGCACAACCGAATGGAGTTGTACCCTACATAACAACATTTAGGTGAAAGGGGAGATTCCTCCACTCCCAGCAGGACTTGCTTCCTACCTTTTCCCACCATCTCCAGTTGCCCAACTAGCCTTCTTTCTTGGCCAAGCCTGAAGGCTGCCATTTTAGTGTCCTGTGCCATCTCATCCATGCCCAAGGGCACCTTACCAGAGCAGGTGACTAGATACTCCTACCTACCCAACTGTTGAGCCACAGGAGGTTCACAATCAATTCAGGATTCCCTGGGGGTGAGTGTGATACCGATGGGTGATTAAAGATCTTTCGCTCCCATTCAATAGGCCTCAGGTGGGGCCAATTAAGGGAAGCTTGATTAGATGTTTGTTTGTAGGCAGGTCTATACCCCTTTACTTCTAGGTGCTAAGCCCCAAGCCTACACTCTTTACTTACTACTAAGCCCCAGGCCTATACCCTTTAGCTGATTGGGCCTGAAGCTCCTTGGGCCCTAAAAAGAGTACACATACCCAGAAGGTAGCCATTGTAAGATCAGAATTCAGTCCAGGGAGGAGAAGTAAGAACTCCAAGATGCAGAGAGAGTGCAGAGCAGAGAGTGGAAACCAGAGAGCTGCGGAGACCATAGAACTGAGGGGGGAAGAGAACTCAGGCAAGCAGACAATTGGGATTTACAGTGTTCACAGGAAGGCCCCAGCAGCAGGGAAGGCTACAGGATGACTTGGTTCCTTGCTGTAATACTGTGTTATAATTTCCTTGTTGTAACCCTGAGGTGGATTGACTGGTTTGGGAATACAATTACTGCTATGTTGAATTAGGGTTATCAGTTCTGGGATTTGATCCTCTGGGTCTAAATAAATGTTATACTTCACCTGCCTTCCACCTAGAGAATCTCTTATACTTTGCGATTCCAAGCTATACAGGCATGTTCATGGTCTTCTTTGAGGTCATGAATTTTGCCTTACTAATACAGTGAGGGAGGGAGAAAGCGAGCTATGAAACCTCTTTAGTTCTCGGTTAATTATCATAGGTAGATAGGTAGGTAGATAGACATAGAAATACACATCTTACTTGTATATAGTTGTTTACGTGTTTGTTTCGGTCAACTGCCTTTTACCTTTCTTTGTATCCCCAGCACTTAGCACACAGTGCCTGACACACAGTAGGCACTTAATAAATGCTTTCTGACTGACTGCTAGTCTGGCCTCTCTGTGGGTCCTTGTACTCCATGATAAACTTAGCACTGCCCCTTTTCCTATTGCTCTCCTCTACTACTACCTTTCTGTTTCCACTGTATCCTCTGCAACCTTGCTCTTTTATGGTGCAATGAAAAGATCCACTAGAGTGAGAGTCAGAGAACACAAATTTGATGAAACTTTACTCTTTCATTTAATACCTGTGAGATCTTAGACAAGTCATTTCACATCTCTTTGCCTCAGTTTCTTCATTAGTAAAATCTGGAAGCTGGACCAAATAATCCCTTCCAGTTCTAAATCCATAATCCTACAATGGCTCTGATGATTGACCTCTTACTCTCCCATTCCTTCCAGCTTGGGTATTCGCTAAAATCTAATTTGACCACTTCTTAGCACCATCTCCAAGACTGGCTACTCCATGGCTCACACTCAGCGGCAAGAGGAAGATATAGCATTCTCTTTTCCTCCTCACTGCTGTTTTTAGACTCTCCCTCTGACACTATTACTCAACAGCCACCTCTCTGCCTTTAAATAACACTATCTTTATGGAATCCCTGACTCCCCAGTTCCTAAAACCTCTTTAGCTTTCTTGACTTCTCTACCTCCAGTCTCCGTAACTTAGTCACACACAGGCCCATCCAGCCTCCTGCCCTCACCACGCACACCTCAATTGAATTTGTCCCCCATCCTAGAATTCTCAGGTGTGACTTTGTGTGCATGTATTATATGTCTTCCTCTTCAGCCTATCAGGAAAATAAAAATAGGACCACATACTTCAAACATTTTGAAAAATATTAATGCTACCTGAGACAACATGGCAGTGGATAAAGGGCTGGCCTTGGAGTCAGAAATATCTGGGTTGAAGTTTCGCCTGGGGCACAAGTTAGCTAGGTAACAATGGGACAGTCACTCAGCCTTTCAGTGCCTAGGCAAATTTTTAAATTCCCGAATTACAGATGCGTTGCTGATAGGCATCTTCCAGTAGGCATGAGAGGAAGGCGCTTCCCCACCAGAAGTTCCCTATAATCATAGCTCCGGTTTAAAAAAAAAAAAAAGACATGTAATACAAAATTGGGAAGCTCAGTTTAAATGTGTCATGCCTTGTATGTAGTAAGCATGTTTAAAGGATGATGAATCTCAAGTTAAAAGTGACCTTAGAGAGAATCTAATCCAGCCATCTTCATTTTACAGATAGGAAAACTGAAACCCAGAAGGGTTAAATAAGCTGGCCAAAGTCACAGAGGTAGCAAATGAGAGAAGTGAGGTTTGAACTCAGGTCCTCTGACCCCAATTCCAGTCTTCTTTTCCAAACAACAACAATAATAATCTAGCATTTATATAGCACCTACTATGCGCCAGGCGCTGTTCTTAAGGGCTTTATAAATTATCTCATTTGATCCCCACAACCCTGAGAGGTAGATGCTGTTACTATCCCCATATTACAGTTGAGGAAACTGAAGCAAATAGAGATTAAGTGACTCTGCCTCGGTCACACAACTAGTAAGTGTCTAAGGCTAAATTTACTCAGGTCTTCCTGACTCCAGGCCCAGAGCTCTATCCACAGCGCCAACTAGCAGCTCACAACTTAATAAATATTTGTTCAATTAAACAAATTTGATGGAGATTTTTTTTAACTTTTAACAGTTATATTATTAACTTAATACTGAACACCATAACTAACCTTATTTAATAACCATTTAAATTTCGATTAATTTCAATGTATAAAATATCATGTTTCCAATCAGTCACTTTAAGTATCCCTCGGGATTCTTTGTCCATTCATTCCCACTTCTGTTTCCTCTCACACGGCTGTAGCCAGTGGGTTCTCTGTTCTTCAAGGCCCACTTTTCCCCCCTTTGCCTTCTTTCGGAAAGTTCTTTCCAGTTTTCTTTCTATTTCCCATGCTTGAATATTAATTTTGCCGTTAAGTATTTTATATGTATCCCATCTGAAACCTCTCCTTGGTTGGTATATTTTCGTTACTCCAGCTTTGTGGAAACGACCTCTTTTTCCCTTCAGCAAATCCATTCATCAACGGTGCCGACATTTCTTTGGATCTTCCTGAAACTGCCAGAGATTTTTTGGCATTTTACGAGAGGCCTAATTGCAGTCCATGTGACTCCCAAGGAATGAGCTCCTCTGCCTGAAAATGAGTGACTGTGAAAACCAGAGTGACACACCACTGATCCTGGGGCCTGAAGAGGAAACTTTTCAGGGGCACAAAGCCCAGCTGACCAGCTTTTTCAACTTCAGAGTTTTCCAAACTGTTCATCTTCCTTTTGTTCCTATGAATTCATAGAGGAGGCAGAGTGGGGGAGGGGTGAAACGAATAACGAACTCTCTTGGGACCTGTTTACATCCAGGTTTGACTCTTAATCCTGCTATGCTGCTGTTCCTTCCTGCCTATTAGTTCCCCAAGAACAGAATTTTATGACTGTTTATGAAAATAAACAATACCAGTCATACTTTTTAAAAATTCATGGAACCAATATTCCATCAAAGAGGCTTCTGTGTTTCCAAGAGGCAAGCCTCACATGACTTATATGGTATCATGTTCAAAACCAGGACACAGTCCGTTTTTATAATAGATTTACTTACTCACAGTCCCTAATCAGATTAGCACTGCTTTTATGTCGGACAAATTTTAAAAGTCATTGGGAGTGTGGTCATTAGAGAGGTTGCAGGTTATGAGCCTATAGCCTAGATTGTGATTTACGGGTTAATTTTTTCATTTTTTAAAATTGGGTCTTTGAAACAACCTCTTCAAGCAGTGTATTTCTGTTACTACTTCTAAGATAATTCGGGAATCTGGCACTTTATAGGGGAATAGGAGCATGGCTCTAGAGATGGAAGGGACCTTTAAGGTTATCTAGGCTAGTGGTATCAAACTGAAACAGAAACAGATCCCTGAAGGCCACTTATTGACCTTGAAAACCACAAATTAACATTATCTATGTTGCATTGTATTTTTATTTATTTTGTTGAACATTTCCCAAGTACATTTTAGTCTGGTTCAGGCTACACTCTAGTTTTTTCAGGTCACATGGGGTCGGTGACCTGCAGGCTTAACCACTCTAATGTTAGACCAACTTCTTCATTTTAGAGATGAGAAGACTGAAACCCAAAGAAGTCAAGTGACTTGCTCAAGGTCACACAGGTATAAGTGGCAGGGCCAGAATTTAAATCCACATCCTCTAACTCTAGGGCAGCTGGGTGGTGCAGTGGTTAGAGTGCTGAGCTTGGAATCAGGAAGACCCAAGTTCAAATCCAGACTCAAACACTTACTAGTGTGACCTTGGGCAAGTCACTTAACTCTGTTTGCCTCAGTTTTCTCACCTGTAAAAGGAGTTGAAGAAGGAAATGACAAACCAATCCAGTATCTTTGCCAAGAAAACCCCGTATGAGGTCACAAAGAGTGTGACTTTATTAAAAGCAACTGAACAACGACCTCTAACTCCACCGCCATCACTCTGTCTACTGTGCCACTTTTCTCTTAACAATATGAAGAGAACAGTCCTTTTTAAAAATCACAAAAATTTTACAAAGACATGTGAGACTGAAGTTGTGTTTTTACCTAACCAAACAAGTCTTCAGAACCTTGGTATGTTGATGAGTTTTCTTCATCATCTATGGCACAAAAAGATGGATAACACCAAGACATCTTTGGGTAACATGAAAGCTGTGAAATGAACCAGCCAAAGCTATTACAATTGAGACAGAAAGCTATGTGAATCAATATTACAGCCACTTACCAGATCAGGAAAGGCAAGTTTCTGTGTCTCAGCATTTTTTTTTTAGGTCAAGTTGTTATCTTCTAAACAAAACAACGGCAGCGGCAACAACAAAGTAAAACCTAAATTACATGATCACATTGAGGGAACTAAGAGAAAGAAAAGTCAATTTGGCAGAATTCAATAATAACTTACATTTTAAAGCACTTTAAGGTTGACAAAGAGCTGATTTTTTTTGTTAATTTTCCTGACCATGGAATTTAGAGAGTAGTGAAGTCTGAAATACAAAGATAATCCAAAAAGCTCACTTTGAGTTGAACAGATAGTTTCACCTTCCTCCCCACAAGACAAACTTTTTACCAATGTTTCTAACAGCTAACTAGATTGGTTTCTTGGTTACTCGTTTCAATTCAATAACAAGTATTTATTAAGCGCCAACTATATGCTGGGGACTGTGCCAGTTTCTGGGGAAACAAAGACAAAATGAAACAGCCCTTGCCTTCAAGGAGCTTACATTTTGCTGGGAGAATTTCTTCCATGCACCATTTGGTGGATATTCTAGAGGAGTGATAAATAACCATGAGAGCAACCAGAGTGAGAAGAAAGCAATATAGCAGGGTAGAAAGTACATGAGATTTTAAGTCAAAAGAGAATGTGATTCCTGCTCTTTCATTTTGCTACCTGTGTGACCTTAGACAAGCCATTGATTAAAAAAAAAAAAAGAGATGGAGGTTGGGCCTACAGGGAGGTGTGACTAAATCATCTGTAAGTCCATCTCTAAATGCTATGCGCTACACATTCTAGAAGTGGCTGTCCATGAGCCTTAGCCCAAACCCCAGTCAAAATACTTTCCGCAGAGCAGACCCAGAGGCTTTAATGCTAGTCTTCACTTTGCCACTATGACTATTGGTCATAGAGTTTTAGATGTAAGAAATCATCTAGCCTGATGAAAGTTTGACCAAATCATTTGACACATCACTATGGTTTAGTTTCCTCGTTTGTAGATTAAGGCATCAGATTAAACAAACTCTTCAGTCTCCTTTAGCTTTAATATTCTCCTCTCAAAAAATTCTCTCTCCCCTTAGAATCAATCAACCAGCAGTTATTAAGCTCTTACTATGTGCCAATAACTATTTTAATCCCAGGGGATCCAAATAAAAAACAAAAAACAATCCTGCCATCATGGAGCTTGAATTCTAATGAAGATGCAACATATAAATCTGAATATACAAGATCAGGATTTAAAAGAGAGGAAGAAAAAATGACTTTTGTCAAAACATGTTAAGTTGTGTGTTTATTCTGAGGACTCCCATTCTGATTCTCTTTGTCTTGTAGTTTGTTCTATTGAAATCCATGCAAAAGTCATAACAAAATAATTGCTAAATTATTATGAGTTCATGCACACACACAAAAAAAAAACTTTGAATGTGCCATTTGGAAAATAATATAATTCTTTTAAAAAAATACTTTTCACACTAAATTCAAGAGGATTTGTGATTTTCATTGGTTAGTGCCCCCATGCTAACAAAATTATAGATTTGAAGTATCAATTACTGACATAAGCTATACACTGCAAAGAATTTGTTAATAGGTATGGTTAGAGAACAACGTTCCCTAGTTTCTTAAACTGTGGGGTCCCGACTCCATATGGGGTCATGACCCACAGTTTAAGAAGCACTGGAGGGGTCAGAGTAGAAAAAGTTTGAGAAGCCCTGCATCTCTTTTCAAAAAGTTAGAATACATGAGAGGCAACTATACTTCGATTTGATGTTGATGATGATTATCACAATTTCTTAAAGAAATTAAATTGGTATAAAACTATTGAAACAACAAGAGGCCCAAAGGGCCTCTCAGCAAACACTTGGTCATCTTGCCACAGCAGTTTAAAATATAAGCTCACTTGTAGAAGAATACCAAAGAGGATAAGCCCCTCACAACACAACGAAGCATGGTGGGGTGAGGAGCGGGGGGAGAAGCATGCCTATAGAAAGATCAAAGCAAGATCCAACCAAGCCCAATTACCTCAAGAGTATTTATAAATAAAACTGGAAAGATGTGGGAAGTGGAACCAGTCTAAAAGGGTTTCTCTCAGTTCTAATAGAGAGTATTGCTACCACGTTTGGAATCTTAAACCTCAGTACCATGAAGATGCAAAGAATTGGCACACGCCATACATCATCTCTACACACCTTTGCTCAGCACCCCATGAGTTAAGTTGCCCACTGGAAATTAAGTTGGGAAAAGGCACTGAACCTTACCTGACCAAATAGATACAGAGGGAAAAAGTATTTCAAGTGACACAATTTTAAAGACACTCAAGGGTCAATTTTCAAAATATCTCAGAGAAAAGAAATTTCTAAAAGAATGACAACTATGATTACCAAAAGAACAAAGCAACGGATAAGACGTGAATAACTGCCAACCATATACATGCTTTCTCATTTCTATAAAGTCCTTATGAGAATGTTCTATGCACACACTGGGTATCCTTGAAGAGATAAGAAGGAAACAGGCCAACTTTCACACATGAATCTTGTCAGGGTCTATTTCTAGGACTAAAAGGGCTTCACAGAAGAATCTGACAAGCCCATCAATGCTGAAAGCAACAGGCCCTTTCATTTGGCTAATTTAAAGAAAGGTTACATGAATCAGCTGGAGACATCCAAAGGAACACTGGGGAAGAGGTGGGGATGACAAAAGAATGGTCCTAAGATAGCCCAACGACCCATACTGGGAACAGGACTCAAAGCTTCCAAGAGAGTCTAGGAAAGGGCAGGGAAAGAGTACAACCAGGGATGTCATCAAGGAGCCTTTGGCATGATGGTCTTCAAGCCATGATATGAGGAGACGGTCCATGGTAGGTGCACATTCATTCTGTACTTAGAGCAGCTTGAGGCACCTTCTGGAATCAGGGATGGTTCTGGTCTTTTAAAGCAAGGTGAGGTGTGCTACTCAGACAAATTTGATTGGTTTCCCAACTTTGAGGTCACAGGCATGGCAGTACCAATGAGCTAAGGTTTCAGAGAAAGTATAAGGCAGAAAGGAGGGAATACTAGCTGAGGAAAGGGGTTTGGGTTCAGATCTAGAGAGTTTGTTGAATTGAGATAAACTAGACCTGAAAGTTCTTCTTTTTTCTGTACTATAGCAGTTCTGAACAGGAGAGCATGTCTTCACAGTTATACAGTTGACAGTCAGGAGGAGCAAGGAACATACAGGACCATAGACCTAGTGCTAGAAGGACCTTAGAGGAAATATAGTCTTTTTTATAGTCCTTTTACAGATGAGAAAACTGAGTCCCAGAGAAGTGAAGTACCTGATCAAGGATAAAGAATAGCAGAGTTAGGATTCAGGTTCCAATCCACTACTCCAAGGTCAGTGTTCTTCCCACATAAATACACCTCTTTATTTTTTTAAAGACCCAAAAAGTCAAAGGCCTTTAAAAAAATAAAGAGGTAAGCATCCTCCTGCCTCAAAGGAGTGTTTGCATGTTTTTTTGGTAAGAAAAACTCCTTAGGTAAAATTCATTTTCTTAAATCTCCTTTGCCTGTTTTGACAGCTGGATCAAGTAAATTTTTTTCAATATCCATCATGTCTCTAGACACTAATGTCAGCCATAGGAATTATCCTGGAACATCTCTTAGAAAGACTAGAGGAAATAGGGTATGGTGACTCCTGTCTTTCATCTCTGCAGCTGCACCTAAATCATTTCTCTCCTTCTGCTTATCCCTTAGTGACCACAATCCTCTGTACATAGTTCTAAATGTCTTTAGATAGATGAATGAATGAATTTGCATAGAAAGTTATAAACAGCCTGAGTCAAATTATTAACAGCCTGAGTTATAGTCATTTACTTAGACCAATTATTTTAGTCTGTTTGGTTCCTCTTTAAACTGGTGGCTTTCTTCCAGAAGAAGTAGCCCAGAAAACCTGAGAATAACAAGATTAGGACAAAAATCAGATGGATTTAAGTGGGAGGGAACAACACTAGAGAAGGTATACAGCTACATTTAGATTATCTGGTTTGAACTGTAATGAAAGGTAAACAAAAAGATACCCAGATACTAATGCATCACTGGTGGAGTTGTGAACTGATCAACCATTCTGGAGAGCAATTTGGAACTATGCCCAAGTGGCAATCAAGCTACGCATACCTTCTTTACAACTCGACTATTGTGTAAATAAGTTTAATGATAAGGTATAGGCAGAACATATATCAGATTCCAAGCTGTCTTTGGGGGAGGGGAGAAGGGAGGGAGGGGAAGAAAATTTGGAACTCAAAAACTTGTGGAACTGGGTGCTGTAAACTAAAAATAAAAAATCTAAAATTTTTTTTTAAAAAACTGCATACCTTTTGATCCAGCAATACCACTACTAGGTCTGTATCTCAAAGAGATCATAAAAAAGGGAAAAGGACCCACATATACAAAAATATTTATAGCAGCTCTTTTTGTGGTGGCAAAGAATTAGAAACTGAGGAAATGCCCATCAAATGGGGAATGGCTGAACAAGTTGTGGTATATGAATGTGATGGAATACAATTGTGCTATAAGAAATTATGACCAGGGAGATTTCAGAAAAAACCTGGAAAGACTTACATGAACTGATGCTGAATGAAGTGAGCAGAACTGGGAGAACATTGTACACAGTAACAGCCACATTGTACACTGATCAACTATGATTGACTTAGCTCTTCTCAGCAATACAATGATCCAAGACAGTTCCAAAAGTCTCACAATGGAAAATGCTATTCACATCCAGAGGAAAAACCTATGGAGTACAAATTTTTGTTTTGATGGCTTTTCCCTTTTGTTCTGCTTCTTCTCTTACAACATGACTAATGTGGAAATATGTTTATATGACTCCACATGTATAAACTATATCAGATTGCTTGCCATTGGCAGGGGGAAGGGAGAAAAAAAATTGGTACTCAAAATCTTATAAAGATGAATGTTGAAAACTATCTTTACACGTAATTGGAAAAAAATAAAATACTATTTACAAAAGAAAAAAAAAGGCACCAGGTGAGAAGGAAGGTTGGTTTACATGATTTATTCATTCTCCCTTTGGTTGAAGTATAAACAGCAAGTCAACTATGGAAAGTCTAGAATTGCAATTTGGAAAATTGTTTGTGCTTGTAGTAAATAGAACTGCTTTCAAGGTCCAGCTCTGACACCAAATTAGATATGTGACTCTGGGCAAAGTCATTTGGTCTTTCTAGGAGTTAGTTCTCTCTCCTCTGACATGAGGTGGGGAGGAGGAACCTGGAGTCTGATATTTAGGGTCCCTTCCAGCTCTAAAAGTCATAGAATCATAGACTTAGAGCTGGAAAGGACCTCAGAACTCATTGAGTCCCACGCCCTCCCTCCCCATTTTATAGTTAAAGAAAATCTATGAATTATACATGAAGAAAACAACAAAATACATATCGCAATATGTTGAAACTTCTTATTGAATTGTAGACATAGCACCCTTGGGATACAGGGGAGATGGGGAGAAATACCCTTTCCTTTCTCTCCAGGATGCCAGGCAGCCCCAGAGCATTGCTTAACTACCATTACTGTTATTTGTCCTTTTTCAGAGGACCAATGACATCACAGGGTGATGTCTTGCCTCGTGCATGAATTAGACTTAACTGAGGCACAGCTGCAAAAAGTTATCAGCCACACTTTCTCTTCCAGAGTCACTAAAGTCCAGTGGCAAGGCAAAAGTCAAGACTGGCCATGGGTCCCAGGATGCAGTAGATGTCCTTGGTGTCTTCGATGCCACTCCACAGTGCTGCTTCCATGGCCTTCATGGTCTTTGGAACAAATTGTTCTCATCTGCCCATTCTGTCAGCGGAAGTCTTCATGTGCTTGGGGAAGACATCCCCCCTAACTCACTGACGGGTTTGAGTCCCGTTGATTACCCTCAACCTGGTTTAGTTTGTCTGCTGCCCATGCTGCAGCTTCTTGGAGCCACAAGTGAGAGCTGAGTGCCAAGTAGACACCAAAGGTGGATGTGTAGCCCAGAAAAGGACTCAACAAGCCCTCACACCAAAGGTGCTAGCCCTTGAAACCCCATACACCATTACACAGATTCGTAAAAGGTATAGAGGATACATTCTACATACTGATTTGAGCAAATGTGCTTAAAACTCAGTTACTGAGAGCACATATTGGGGTCAAGCAGCACAGAACTAAGATATACTTGTTATTATTGCATACACCCAAGATTTACCCCTTTTCCAGCCTTTCCTCACACTAGGCCACCCTTGACACAACATTCCAAACACAGCAGGGATAGAACAAGTAGTCATACAACAATAATAGCTAACATTTATGTAGCACTTACCATGTGTCAAACACTTTGCTAAGACCTTTACAATTTCAATCCTCGCAACCCCATGAGGGAGGTACTACTATGATCTCCATTTTACAGATGAGGAAACTGAGGCAAACAAAAGTTGAGTGACTTACCAAAGATCATACAGCTAGTAAGTATCCTAGGTAGGATTTGAACTTCCTGACTCCAGGCCCAGCACTCTGTCCACTTTGCCCCCTAACAGCCTATCTACTTCATGTAATGTGACAAATTACTTCCAAATCCTGCCTGACGAAAAACAAAAAAACCAAAAACTCCTCCCCAATGAATTTATCATAATGCTACCATCCCCTTCTACCTGACCTAAAATTCATACTGCTGGTCACCCCTCAGGGCAGCTAGGTGGCACAATGGATAGTGTGCTAGGCCTGAAATCAGGAATGCTCTTCTTCCTGAGTTCAAATCTGGCCTCATATACTTACTAGATGTGTAGCCCTGGGCAAGTCACTAAACCCTTTTTACCTCAGTTTCCTTATCTGTAACATGAGCTAGAGAAGGAAATAGCAAACCACTCTAGCACCTTGGCCAAGAAAACCCCAAATCAGGGCACGAAAGAGTCAGCCATGACTAAACAACAGTCATTTCTTAGCATTAGACAAAGCCAGAATATTGTTTCCAATATTAGAATGTATTCATTACTAGGGGTCCTAGAAGCCTCCCCTCGGAGAACACAATGTATTGAAACCAGGCAGGTAATCTGCCATCAGGTAGATGTAAAATGTAAGACTGACCCAAAATAAAAGAAGAAGTACTAGGTCGACAGTATCAATGTTCCCTTTAGAGAAAGTGTGTGTGTGTGTGTGTGTGTGTGTGTGTGTGAGAGAGAGAGAGAGAGAGAGAGAGAGAGAGAGAGAGAGAGAGAGAGAGAGAGGGAGAGAGAATGATGACTGGCAACATCTACCCTAAACTAAAGTCTCTCCAAATGACAGAAATTGGAATTTGCTTTATGCATTAGCAGGACCATCCTGCAAACTCTTAGATGTGTATGCTTATCTTTCTAAATTTCCTAGATGTCAACTATCTCAGCCCTTTAAAAAGAGAAACAGGGCCCATCTCGACTTCCCATCTCCACAGCCCCTAACTCAGAGACATCTGTAAGTATCCTGATGATGAGACAGCTGAGGCAGGAAAGATGGAGGGCCTAATAGACAAATGGGGAAATCTGTTCCCACATGGTGCTAAGCAAACAGCTCGAGGGGGTAACAGAATAAATCCAGGCAGTGGTTGGTTACCCAGCCTGCTCTCTTTCTGGTGTAAGTCTTTGCCGGTGAGTGGTGTTATGAAATGGTGTGATTTTAATCAGCTTTGACTGCACCTCATTCTAATGGTTTACTCAGTGAAGTCCTTGGAGGCACATTACCAATAGGCCCCATTCCAGGGTTGAAGTCTGTTCTTCATCAGCTAGGATAGACAGGAGAGCTTTTGTCTCACAGCTCCAGAACTAAAGGAGAACCTAAGACCCAGATGGACTTTAGCCATGGCCTCTGTCTTGCCAAACTACAACCGCAGCCATATATTAAGTAGGCCAATCTGTGACCCAACTCTGTAGCAATGACTTAGCAGAGGCATCTGGGGGCACTCTGACCCCCAGTCCTTCATCCTGCAGCTTTGTATTACAGCCAAAAGTTGGAAGAATATCCAACTCTCATAGCCTAGCACAAACAGAATCACAAAATGTCAGAACTGGAAAAGACCTTAGAAATCATTTTGTCTAACCCCACTTTTTTTTTTTTTACAAATGAGGAAGACTGAGGCACAGAGAGGTAATCTCTATTTATTACTGAGTCATTGAAAGTTTTGCTCTCAGAGGTGTTAATTTTTATATGCCTAGCTTTAAAAATGACATGTAACCAGAATTATTTAGCTATTTATGCCTCCTACCTCCTCTGATCTATCCCCAGCTACTTGTACTTAGATATATAGACAGGCTGAATTGGAAATTTTTTTAATTTAATTTTTTTTTATTTTTAGTTTACAACACTCGGTTCTACATAATTTTGAGTTCCAGATTTTCTTCCCTCCCTCCGCTCCTCCCTCCCCAAGACAGCATGGAATCCCATATAACTTCCACGTATAATTTCGCATTGAATTAATTTACACACTAGTCAAGTTATGGAGAAGAATTATGACCAATGGAATGAATCATGAGAAAGAAAGAACAAAACCAAAAAAAAAAAACCCAACCCAAAAACAAAAACAAAAGAGAGAAAAAGAAAAAAAAGGGGGGGGAAGGCTAGCATGAAGTGTGCCTCAATCTGCATTCATACTTCATAGTTCTTTCTCTGGATGTAGATAGCATTCTCCATCATGAGTCCTTTGGAGTTGTCTTTGCACCTTGTGCTGCTGAGAAGAGAAAAGTCTGTCAGGGTTAGTCCTCACAGAATCCACATATCTGGTTGTGCATAATGTTCTCCTGGCTCTGCTCCGCTCACTCAGCATTATGTCACGTAGGTTTTTGAATTGGAAAATTTTTAAGGAGTTAACCAACATTCGACTATGCCTAGATATGTGTGTATATATGTATATGTATATATATGTATATGTACATATGTATACATAAATGTATATATACACACATATATTCTTCCTTGAGAAAATCATTCTGACGCTTCTTATTTTCATAATGGAAAGTACTAAAGGAAAGTGGTTTGGATGAATAGGAAAGGCTGTTTTACAAGGTGCTAAAGAGGGATATTGAGGCTAAAGATGATTGACAAGCTGAACAGGTGTTAAGGCAGAGTCATAAGTAGGATTTTTTTTTAACCTGGGGCAAAAACAAATGAGCACAACAAGGAAAGTGCCACTGGTGGGAGCAGCATTGGTGATACTGACCAAGGATACATTTGTACCAAGGGAGAGGGCAGGCTATTCTATGGTCCTCATACCCAAGGAATTTGGGGTGCAAGATGCCTTGAGGGAAGATTCCATGACAACAGGCCCTTAGGGGTGTGGCCACATTGTGGTCCAGACCTATAGAGTACAGCAGGCAAAACATGGGGATAGCAGCTGCCCTAGGGAGACAGGGTACCAACATCTCAAGAGCAAGCACCCTCCTGGATGTTAGCACCGTGAGACAATGTCCCATTCACCCAGGGCTAGATATGGCACTGGGGATTTAATTAAACATGCTGAGAAAGTCTCTGAAAGAAATTTTCAATTCTTTCCTCCTCCTTTTTTTGCTTGAACAGTGTTCATGCCAAGCAAAAATAATAACTCATATGCTAATGAATATAATGCTAATGAGCAATACCAAAAGGAAGATCACACCAATCTACTTCTTGATCTACCAAGACTCCCCAAAGGCCTTTCACTCTGGTTGCTTTATTTTAAGGATTTTCAATGGCTACAGGGGTTGTTCTGAAACCATTTTCTTTCCTTCCATCTCCCCTCATCAATCAATCCACAAATATTTTTTAAACTCTTCCTATGTTTCAGCTTCTGAACTAGGAACTAGAGATCCAAAAACCCCTTTAAAAAAAGTCTTTGCTCTCCAGAGGCTGACATTCTATCTTCTAAAAATTCATCCTCTCAATATCATAGAACCTTTCATAAAAGACTCTGAAATTATTCTATACATTCAGAGAGCATCCAGATTGTCAGAATTGATCCTATAATCGAGTGGGCCCCTCTCCCCCTCCCTGTGCCCACTCCACAGAACAAATTACCTCCCTAAACCTATTACAAAACTTTCTCCACCCACTAACTTGAGGATATGAACCAAAGCAAAACTGTCCTGGTTAATACAAACATTATGATCATGAGCTGCTTCACCATCCTTAGCTTCTCTAATGGCCACATCGTGGAAAAATTGGTGTCCAAGGAGGGTATCTAACTGTTATAGAGTAAACTTTACCTACCAAATAGCGCAGTGGATAGAGTACCAGGCCTGGAGTCAGGAAGACTCATCCTCCTGAATTTAAATCTGGTCTCAGACACTTATTAGCTGTGTGACCCTGGGCAAGTCACTTAACCTTGTTTGTCTCAGTTTCCTCATCTGGAAAATGAACTGGAGAAGGAAATAGCAAACCATTCCAGTATCTTTGCCAAGAAAACCCCAAATGGGGTCACAAAGAGTCTGAGATGACTGAACAACAACAAGAACAACAAGGAACTAACTTTAACAATAATAATTTAAATAATAATAATAAATTGCTTTAATATGGCACTTTAAGGTTTGGGAAGGGTTTTGTATACATTATCTCATTTAAGTCTCACAATTGGCCTGTGAATTAGGCACAATAGATATGATTATCCTCATTATACAGATGTGGAAACTGGGGCTCAGAAAGGTTAAATGACTTGCCTATAATTAAATAGCCAGCAAAAAATAGATTCAAGATTTGAACCAAGGTCTTCCTGATTCCTGGTTTACCATTCTACCTGTTACACTCTATCTAAACACTAGATAATACTGTTGCAGTAGGAATATAACATAGTATGCTCTGGCCCCACTCTCTTGCCACATTCCTGCTCATAGGTCTAAGGCACTTCATATTCTATGAAGAACTTGGAGGTGCCTCTCCTCTCTACTGCCACCCCTCAGGTCCCCATTGCCTGTACTTCACATCCCCTCCACATACTCACCTTGCCGCCATTTTATTAGGAGCCCAGTAACTAGCACTTCCAGTTCCATTTAACCATTTAACACCAGGTAATTTTTACAAATGAATATTCACTTCAAAGATATAACAAAAACAATTGTACAAATACTTTCCCTGATACCTCCAGGGCATACTCTCCCCTCTTCTCCTCCCCTACTCTCTGAAGAAGTAGGCTCCAAATTTAATTCGTTTCCTACATAGCATATGTCCCAACAAGTTCATGACCACCAAACTCAGCATTGCTTCTGGAGGAGATCTTCACTGGACTAATGTCCTAAAGGTCTCTCCCAAAGAGAACTGCTGTCCAAGATATTATTAGGAGATGCCCTGATTTCCAGAGCTAAGGCCCAGCAATGGAGCTGTGCCCTGAGCTTAGCATAACAACAATCCTTTGCGCTCACCTTCTAGAACTGATGATCCCTGAGTTTGGGCAAGTACCAACAGCCCCAGATATGAAGCCCTGCTATTAATGGACTTTTCGTCACTAGACAACCTTGCCTCACTACATTGTTTAACTCTTTGTCTAGCCTCAAGTACAGGTCCCCCCACTGGGGCAAGAAGCGGGGTGGGGGGGGGGGCCGTGGAGAAGGAGGACACATATGTCTAGATCCCTTCTTTGCTTGCAAGCTTGAAATAAAACTATTTGATTCCTGACTCTCCAGTCTCTGGCCTGCTCTGTTCTACTCTGGCCATCTACAGGTTAGACGCCATTTGGGTTCAGTAGGTTGACACCACTTACTCTTTCAAGCCTCAATACTGGGGTTGCTGCAGAACATGACCTGTATTACAACTGCCAGATTCCTGTGGCTTGGAAAAGCATAAACCAAAAGACCAAGGAGACCCCATTTCTCTGGGTCATTATAGCCTCAGAGTGGAATAAGGCTCAGAAGACCCACATAAGTAAATTTTCCAGATAACTGGAATTAATGCTTTTAAGTGCCAACACTCCTTTTATTTCAACTAGTTTGGATGGAAATTTTACTAAAATGTATTAAACTATTCCCTACTGTTTTAAGCAGTATTTAGAACACCATTTAACTCGTTATTAATGAGTTATGCCCATCACCATTTCTTGCCTACTGTTGTAACACTATGATTTTTCATGACCCACTGAGACATTAGGACTACTTTCCCCTATTCAAAAAGCTTTTTTCCACTGGTTCCTTCTCATCTACCTTTTCTTGACCTTCTTAATATATCCAGCTACCCTTTTATCCCTTCCTCCCCTTTAACTACTAAACTTGCTGAAAAACTCATCTATAGCCAATGTTTCTACCTCCTTACTCCATTTTCTATCCTTAATCCCTTGTTCTTAAATTAGATAATATTTATAAAGTGTTTAGCATGATGCCTGGCACATAGTAGGTACTTTTCTCTCATCCCCCTTCTTAAACTAGGATCTATGACCTTGGTTCAGTTAAGGGTGTTTTTTTTTATTTTGATAATTGTCTTTGATCTGAATGGACACATTAAAAAAAAACATATATCTTAGTACCACATGGTAAATTTTCAGAAATAAATTATCTACTTTAGCACAGAGAAATTATAAATTAATGTTTAAACAAATGAAAGAAATACTACCTATATTCTTTAAACTATTGCATAATAAAAATAGCAATTATCTCTAGAAACGTGCATTAACAAAATAAAAACAGGGTTAATAAACTTAAAATACAATTTACAAAACTAGAAAATCAAGCAATTAAACTCAAAATAAGTACAAAATAATGAAATCAGAAATTAGAGGATGAACATAAAATGAAAAACAAAAAAGATTAAATAAATGATGATCAAAATGAAAAGCTAGTTTTCTGAAAAGAGAAACAAAATTATACTTTAACCTGAAAAAGCAAAAACCCAAATTACCAAAAGAAAAAATGTGAAATCTAACAGAAATAAAAAGAATTATCCAGATTATATTTAATCATAAACTAGCAAGATCAAAAATTTAAAGAAAATGAAAAAAATACCCCCAAAAAGAAATTTTTTTTTTCAAATTAACAGGTCATTAAATAGACCTCTCAAAACACTCAACTTCGAAAATGAAATTGAACAGGCCATAAAGAAACTACCAAAGGTGGAAGAAAAAAATGGGTCCAAACAAATTCTATCAAATATTTCAAGACAAAATAATGCCTTTACTACACAAATTATTCTGAAAACTTGAAAAACCAAAGCACTCTACAAATCTTTTTTGTGAGGCAAATATGGCCCCAATGTCCAAATACAATAGAAACAAAATAAGAACAAAATAAGGAAAAAAGACCTCTAGACCAATATCCTTTTTTTTGTATTGAAGCAAAAAATTTAAATAAAATGCTAGCAAAAATACTAAAAATATCCCCCAAAATTCACCTAAATGAATTGGATTGATGTCAGGGATGCAAAAATAATTCAACATAATGATAAATTTACATAATTAAACATATTAAAAGCAAAACAGTTCAAAAAAGATTATTATATCGACTGAAGCTTTTTCTGACTTTAACAAAATACACAACTCATTTATACTCATAACATTAAAAAGCAAGGCAAAAAAAAGGATAATTTTTCTATATGATAAAAGTACATATTAGAAACCAAAAACTCATATTATTTGCAATGAAGAAACACAATAGAAGCTTCCCCCAAAAAAAATACAGGTTCAAAACAAGAATGCCTTCTCTCCTCAGTATTATTTCACATGGTTCTAGAAATGCCATATAGAGCAAAAAACAAAACAAAAAAATCAAAGATATAAAATTGGCAAAAATAAGAGGAAGGCAACATTTGCACATTTGAACACAACATGATGATTTACTAAGAAAATTCAAGAGAATCCATAAAGAAAGTAATTGAGACAATTATTAGCTTCAGCTAAGTAGCAGCGTGCAAAATAGATACATAAAAATCTTCAGCATCTCTACATAACAATGACAAAAACCAGGAAGAAATACTAGAGCAACCTCATATAAAATAACTACAAAATGAACGATGCATCTGGGAGTTGGTTTACCAAGACATGCCTGAGATATATGAAAATGTGGTTATAAGACACTCTTTAAGAAATAAAGAATGCATTCAATAATTGAAGGAATATTCATTGTTTATGATCAAGACATGCCAACATAATAAAATGAGGATACTACCTAAATTAATTTGTAGATTTATTTCCCTCCTACAATAGGGGTGTGTGTGTGTGTGTGTGTGTGCATGTGTGTGTGTGTGTGTGTGTGTGTAATTGCTAAGTAAATTGAGGGTGGTTGAGTGGAGCAGCAGATACAGCACTGGATTTGGAATCAGGAAACATCTTCATGAGTTCAAATATGGCCTCACATAGCTGTGTGACCCTGAGCAAGTCACTTAACCTTGTTAACCTCAGTTTCCTCATCTGTAAAATGAGCTGGAGAAGGAAATGGCAAACCACTCCGGTATCTTTATCAAAAAAACTACAAATGGGGTCACAGAGAGTTGGACACAAATGAGAATGACTGAACAACAAAAACAAATGGATAACAAAATTTATTTGGAGGAGCACAGGTTCAAAAATCTAAAAGGCAATACTCTTAAAAGTAGCAATAAAAGAAGAATAGCACTTTCAAACCTCAAAGTATAAAGCGTAAAGAAGCAATCATCTGAATAATTTGGTACTGGTTAAAAAAAAATAGAAAGACATGTTATTCAAGAAGGTCTGGGTTCAAGTGATGTCTCTGTTAGGGATTAAGCATCTAAGATGAAAAAATTCTGCTAGGCTACTACAGAAGAGAAAGGATTAGTGTTCTTACCACCTTTCCATATCACTATGATCCTTGGAATATGGGCATTGCCAGTTTCCCTTCACCTTCCACCAGTGGTGGCTTTCTTTCTAGTCATTATGGGGGGAGGGAAAAAGCATTTATATAGCACCTACTATGTATCAAGCACTGTGCTAAGCACTTTACAATTATTCTTACATGATCCTCACAGCAACCCTTCAAAGTAGGTGCTGATATCATGCATACCCTCTTTACATTTGAGAAAATTGAGGCAAATAGAGGTGAAGTGACTTACCCAAGGTCACATGGCTAGGAAGTATCTGAGGTTAGATTTGAACTCAGGTCATCCTGACTCCAGGACCAGTACTCTGTCCACTACACTCATACTTCACTCCACAAGGAAGTTGACATATATAAGAACACAGAGTATATGAAGGTGACAGGTGTAAGATAAGGATGGAAAGATAGATTGAGAGGCCCAATTATGGGGCAACTTGAATGACAAGCTGAAGAGTTTAGAATTTAGTCCATAGGCAGTGGGGAGCCACTGAAGGATGCTGAGAAGTATGCACGTATGTAGACAATATAAACACCCAACAGATACATGAAATGATTGATTCTAGGTGTTCTGAAGTTGTCTATAGCAGTTTAAGCTTCTCCTGGGTCTCTGCTTATAAAAATTCTCTTGTTAATCAGTCCATCAAAAAGGTAATTAGAGGTTTAAATCAGAGAAATCAATCTGTTAGGAAAGGATGGAAGTAGCTGGTTTATGATTCTACTGGACACAGAAATTCAAAGACGTTCACCTTCTGTCATCTTGTTCAAGGCCAGCTCACCACCCCAAAACAGAGCCTGGGAATTTGGGTGCTGTTTCTCTTGAATCATGGCCCTGGGTTTTGGGTTTCCACATTTCTGTTCCTTACAAAGACAACATACTTCTGGGTTTGATGATTCAGTACCTATTGATGTCCCTTCCTTCCAAGCTTAACAAATTTAAACTCTATATCTAAATGAATAAAGAGCCCATTGCGAACCAACTCAGCTTTTGTTAAGTCAAGACTAAATGGAGAACCTTAATGGAGAGGTAGAGTTGCAAGGGTGCCAACATGGTATCCATGCACATACCAGACCACTCATTGCCTTTACAGGTAGAAAATAAATCAATGCTTTTGACTCTGAACATTTCCCCCTTTTTGCTAGCAAATGGAAATTCAAAATGGAAGGCCAGCATTTCACCATGAAGCTATCAATTTCTTTCCCTGAGTATGATCCACACACATTCCAAAAGATTAACACATAAAAAGAAACCCCCGGGTTTCGTTTCTCCATTTCCCAACGTGCACAAGCTGAGGCAGCCTTGCAACAACAGCCAGGATCTTCCAATTTTGCATGTGGAGCTTGTTAAGTGTGGAGCCAAGAAAAAACCCAGCCTGATGGGAAAAAGTAAGGGAAGAGGTGGGGGAAGGGGGGGAGAAGCTGTGTTGCTCTTGACAGTGGCCGGTAGATTGCATTCAATTAACTTCTTTCATGCATAATCCATCATTGACAGGACCAATTTGTTAGTGCTTGTTCTCTTACTGAATTAGGCCACAACCTACTGCCCTACATACCACCATATCCACAGACACACCAACCAATATTCCATTTTTAGTTGGGCAACCCAAAGTATAAAAATCCCATGACGTTCATGAACTGCTTATTTCCCACCACAGCTATTGGTCAGATCTGTTTATAAGGAAAATAGTCAAAACACATTTTTGTAAGGTCAGTAATCATTATAACAATGGAGATTTCACAAAGTAAAAGGACAAAATGCAACAGTCCCAAGGACAGATACATTTCATATACATATGTATATATATATATATATATACATACATATACACACACACACACACACACACACACACACACACACACATACTTCTACTTTTTCAAAAACTAATTTATTTCCTGCATTCTCAGAGCAGAACCCAAGGAAAACTCTTATTCAAACCAAACCATTTTCTTTCACCCCTTACATTCAAATCACTCAAACTTTTAAACAAACAAGCAAAGACAACTTTTTAAACTTTATATTATTCATGGCTATAAAATCAAGAATAAAGAGACACTTTCAGTAAGTAATAGTTAACACTTGAAACCAATCCCAGAAGTCAAATGAAGATTATCATGACCTCATCTTTTCATAATATCTCTCTTCAAAAAATCTGAGTTGGAAGAGACTTTAGCAGCCATCTAGTACAATCCACATCCCAAACAGAATCCCTACTGTAACAGTGGACAACAGATAATCTGGACTATCTTTAAAGATCTCTAGAGAGAGGAGCCCCCCTCCCTACCTCCCAAAGCATCCATTTCCCCTTTGAAACAACTCTAATTTGCCTGGAATTTTCCCCTGAAACCAAGTCAAAAATTTTCCTCTTTTCATCTTCCCCTCCTGGTTCTAGCCTTTGGATCCAAACAGAATTCATCTAACTTCTCTTTCCCATGACAGCCTTTAAAATACTTGAAGATCACTATCAAGTCTCCTGCATCTTATCTTTTCCAGATTAAACTACCCCAATTCTTTCAAATGATCCTTTACCATCCTAGTCTCCTTCTTCTTCAGGATATGTTTTTTAATCTCTTTAACCGAAAATAACCCATCTGATATTTCATGAAGATGGCATGACAAATATTTTCATCCCCATGCTCTATTCCCAGTGCTTTTAACCTCTCAGCAGCCCCCCAGGCTTCCTTCCCTGGTCTTGTCCATTTCCACTGTTTCCCATCCATTTCAGTGAGAATAGTGGCCAGCAGAATAGGGATGGGGGCAGGGCGGAACACACATAATCAGAATCAATCAACAAACATTTATTAATAATACCTAACGTTTAAATAGTACTTTAAGGTTTGCAAAGCACTTTACATATGTTAAACTCATTAGATCCTCAAAGATGACCCCGTGAGATAGAGGGCCATAAGGAAACTGAGGCTGAGATGGGGTTAAATGATTTGCCCAGGGCCACAGAGGGCTAATAAGTGACTTGGATAGAATTTGGACTCTGGTCTTCCTGACTTCACGTCTAACACTCTACTCACTTCGCTGTATAACTGCCTATGTGCTAACCTCTGTGACAACAAAGAACAAGCAAGGATCTTATATTTTAATGAAGAAGAGGACCCTACATGAGTGACTTAATTTCTTGGGGCCTCAGTTTCCTTATCTGTAAAAGAAAGGCATTGGACTCAATGGCCTCTGGGGTCCCTTCTAGCACTAAATCTATGATCCTCTGATATATAAATCAGTGTGTTGTTCAGTCGTGTCCAACTCCTTGTGACCCCATTTGGGGTCTTCTTGGCAAAGATACCGAAGTGGTTTGCCATTTCCTTCTCCAGCTCATTTTACATATGAGGAAACTGAGGCAAACAGGGTTAAGTGACTTGCCCAGGGTCACATAGTAAGTGTATGAGGCTAGATTTGAACTCAGGAAGCTAAGTCTTCTAGCTCCAGGCCTGGCACTCTATCCACTGTGCCACCTAGCTGCCTATAAATCAATACAGACAAGGCTATTAGAGTAGATATAAGACAGTCTTAAAGAGGAAGACACTAGCAGGAACTGGGAAACAGGTAGAAGGATTTTCAGGGACTCCTTAAAAAGGCAGATTTTGACCTGACGCTAAGAGGAGAAAGAAAACATTCCCCCGACATTGGGGACAGCTAATGCAAAGACATAGAAGTGAGAGATGGTGAAAAACAGCATAGTCCAGGATGGCTGGACGACAATGCCTGTGGAGTAGGATAATGTGTTAAAAGACTAGAAAGATAAGAAGGGGCGTGGTACACTATTCATTTGGCTGTGCAGCTAGGTAGTGCCATAGTACACAGAGAGCTGGGCTTGGAGTCAGGAACTCATCTTCCTGAGTTCAGATCTAGCATCAGACGCTTACTAGCTGTGTCAGTCACCCTGGGCAAGTCACTTAACCCTGTTTGCCTCAGTTTCCTCATCTGAGGTCACAAACAGTCAAACACTACTGAAATGACTGAACAAGAACAGATGCCAGAGTGACAACAGAAGATTTAGATAAATCATATTCCCTGCTCTAACAAAGTATATGTACTTGGTCATTGTGGTCTTCACTATCTTCAAATAGAATGAAATAAAAGTGACTTTCCAAGTGCACTGGCCTTTTCTTCTCGGAATCTCTATAGTCCTTAGCATTCATTTAGCATCTAATCACAGAAACATAACTAGAAAATTTTGTACCTCAGGTAACATAAACCATGCTCATGGCCACTTCAGGGGAGAGGGGAGCAAAATTGGAAATAACTACTCATGTTTGGCTGCGGAAGAATGAGAAGAAATCAAGCCATCTGGTAGCTTCCTATTTTAAATAATTCTTATTGCTCATGTAACTCAAGCCCTGAAGCTCATTTATATGGAATACCTTCCTCACTGGTGGAGATTAATGCCAAAGTCTATGTGAGGAGTGAAGGGTGAGAAAGGGGGGGGAGGGGTAGGTAGGGGGAAGAACCTTAAAATCACATCCCCTAGACTAAACTATATTTAAGGAAGAAGATTAATATAATTCTAGACCGGTACCCCTCTCTGAACAGCAGAGGCAGCTCTCATTCACCATACTGATGATTTATAGCCCCTCAACTAAATTGTCAGCTGCCTCCTTGAAACAGAAGCAGCTCCCCTTAACCTTCTCTTGTATCTCACCGAGTGCCTAACATTCTATTCTGCACAGAGTGGGTACTGAGTAAAATAAATATTTTTTGTTGTCTGCCAGAATGTCCTTCAGGAATAGTCTTGCTAGAGACTTTCTCAGAAAGGAATTTGTATTAATGCTTTCAATATGTGTGGGGTATTTTTCTTGTGAAGACCTTTATGGCACCTGTTTATAGCTCTGTTTTTGCCAAGTTCCAAAGAGTCACACTAAAGCTGAGTTGGATTATCTCCTCTGTGACGCCTAAGGAAATATCCAGAGCCAGGTCCCAGAGCTTCAGGGCTAGGGACTGAAGTTCTATCCTGGGCCTTCTGGGGGATGGATGCATAAAATCATTAGAATGTGGAAGACGAGACTTAAAAGCTCAGCAGTTTCCATCGCTCCTTTCAACCCCAAAATGTGCAGGCTCTCCACTGGTCACTAGGCACACACAACATTTCTCATTGGCCTATGTCGCTATCTTCAGGAGCCCAGTAAACCCATTTTACAGGCCAGATTGACTGTAAAGATCGGGAAATGTTAGAGAAAGGGTGGGGAGGTGGTGTAAATTGGTCAGAAGCTCACTCTAAACATGAGACCCTGATTATTCTTCTTGAACTTAATCTATCGTTGTCTGGGTTTGTGATTCAAAAAGTTGACCCATCTCTATACCTTATAACAGCTAGAAGGCAAAAAAAAAAAAACAAAACCCAGGTATCAAGAAATTTTATTTCTTCAGAAAAGTTGGTGCAATAGATAGGAGTGCAAGATTTTGAAGTCAGGAAGACTTGTGCTCAGATCTTACCTCAGGCACATAACAGCTGTGTGACCCAGGGCAAGTTATTAAAAAAAAAAAACCAACACTGCCTCAGTTTCCCCAACTGTAAAGTGTAGATAATAATAGCATCTACTTTACAGAGTTGTTGTAAGGATCAAATAAAACCAAATGTAAAGCACTTTACAAACCTTAAAAGCATTATATAAGTTTGGGTTATTATTATACCTTCCAGTTCCCAAAACATAAGGACAAATTGACCAAAGAGATCAGACAGAAGTCTAAAAACAATATGTAGATCCCTTATGCTTATGAAAGAGGTGCCAGGAAAAACACAAGCAGGATCATTGCTTTAGAGCTGGAAGGGAACCCTGAGGCCATCTATTTCAATCCCCTCATGTTTCAGATAAAGAAACAGAAGCCCCAGGAGGCAATATGGAGATTTGGATAGGTTCTGGAATTGGAGAACAGAAAACCTAGATTCAAATCTCACCTCAGTTACTTACTAGCTGTGTGACCTTGGATAAATCACTTAACTTTTGTGTTCCTCAGTTTGTTTATCTGTAAAATGAGGAAGTTGGATTTGATGGCTTCCTTCCTAAGGTTTCTTGGGCAGGTAGATAGCACAGTGGATAGAGCACCAGGCCTGGAGTCAGGAAAACTCCTCCTCCTGAGTTCAAATCTGGCCTCAGACACTTCCTAGATGTGCCACCCTGGGCAAGTCACTTAATCCTGTTTGCCTCAGTTTCCTTATCTGTAAAATGAACTGGAGAAGGAAATGGCAAACCACTGCAGCATCTTTGCCAAGAAAAACCAGGGTCACGCATGATTAAACAAAAAGTTTCCTTCCAGCTCAAAATCTACACTCCCTTGATCCTTGGACTACTTAAGGACACTTTGACTATCCCATATTACCATTCCACAAACTAATAACAAGGAAACCTAACCATGCTTGCTTAAATCCCATTTCGAGACACAGAACTGCAGGGGAGTTTTGACCTCAATCCCAATCTTCAAAACCCTAAAACAAGAGTTCTGACACTAACGGATACACCAAGCCACTTTGAGACGTGGTTTCTAGTTGCAGAGATTTTGAAGACAGACTCCCTGGCAATATGAAGCCCAAGTAAGAATCTTCATGGCTTCATGTGGGTAGGCAGTGTGTTAAACCCCACATTCCTCTTCAACAAGGGTTGAGCACATTTCCTAGCTCTATCACCTGGGAAGCCCATTAGTGTTCTTTGTGGAGAGCTTAAGACTGGATTGATTTAGCATTATGGTAATTAGGCCAAGGTTATCTCTGTTCCTCCTCACTCCCAACTTGGAAACAGTCAGGAGCCCCACATCTCTACATATCCCTAGAGAAAGCGAGTATAGGAGTCTCTTTCCCATACCACAACAACTGTGGGATTGGCCAGTGCAATTTCACTTCTTCTGACCCAAAGATTTTTTGAAACTGAAACTTAACTAAAAACTAAATTCTTTTTTTTTTAAACTCTAACAATTTCGACGGTCTTTGCCTCTATTTTTGTCTATAAGTCAACCCAAAAATCTATCTATCTTCCCCCTTTCCTTCTTCAAAAGGCAATGCTTCTTAAAAAAAAAAACATACATTTCAAAAATGGCAATTGAATTATAACTCATCCTGGAAGACTGGGGTTTTTCTCATATCCGTCAATACATTACTGTCTTCTTGTACACATCATAATCCTGGCTGAACAACTGACATCACTCAGTATGAAATATGGCAGTTTTAATTAAGCATGTTGGTGGGCTCACATAGAGAGCATTAAATATTCAAAATATATATATCTTAACATCAATCACAATATGGCATTTTCATTGGCAGGAAATAAAAAATTCAGATCTGTGAGCAAACCAGTGAAACAAACAGAAGATTAAAAATAAAGGCCTCTCCTAAATTTCTGTATCAGTGACATTATTACTATATGAAAAACCAGCATTTCTGAAGTAATTCAGGACAAGAGCTATTTGTTTGTTTTAAGTGAACATGGAAAGGGATAAAAATGTGTTGTTTTATACTACCAGTATTTGAAAAAGTTAGGATAGTGTGGAATATTCTAAAGCTTTCCTACTGGCATTAAAGGATAGAATATTCTTTAAAATGTTATTAGACTGACCCAGAAAACTAACATAATTTGCTTGGAAATTGGAAACTAAAACAATGGTAGTAAGAGACAAGTCAGAAACCCTCACTTCTAAAGGGTTAAAGTGAACTTCTGTCCTTAAGCGGTCACCCTCTGGTACAGTGTCTTCATAAATTTGATCTGTTTATGGAGTGTTTTTGATGGTAGGCAATTCTTTGTTGAAAGTTAAGTGCTCTTTTATATGAATAAATAAAGAAGGCTTTGGTTTGAACTAATACATTATTTTGACAAATGTTTATTGGAAACCCAATTATGGGTCCATAAATCAAGGCTCTTTGTGGTCCTTCAGGTGAGCTCACCAATGCCACCAGATGTCACGCTGGATACCAATAAGGTAATTAAAACAATTCCATGGAATGCTCTCCCTCTCCCACTATGCTGACAGTAGTCAAAACAGGAAGAAATTGTTCATTATATTTAATTTAATTTAATTTATTAAAATACTTGTTGTAAGATGTCATGGCCATTTTTTTAAGCCATTTGTTTTCTATTTGCAGTTGGATTAAAATGACAAGGTCAAGCATGATGCATTAAGCCGCCTGATACATGATTCTAAGAGCTCCTCACAGCCAAGAACAAAATTCATCTGCCCACATTCTACGGCTTGCTCTCCGTTTCTCAAGGAACCCTTCTTTGTTTTAAGGCAGTGAGTTTCTCTTTGAAAAGGTGGGACCTGTTAATATCTACCCTCTCCTGACAAAATGTATATTACAGGGCCCCAAACTGTCTGGAACACCCCACAACAGAAGATGATAAGTCCTGTTACCCACTCACCGCCACCCCAGCCTCCTTCAAAAGAAAAAAAAATAGCCAACTCAGAGTAACAGAGTAAAAGACACAGCTTGTCTAAAAATGGAAAAGGGCTTTTACTCTCAAAATCCTCTTTCTCTCTGCAGGTTTCCAATCATTATAGTCAATAGCAGGTCAATCTGGCATTGGGTTGAGGTCAGTGAGACATACAACACCATACAAATATAGGCATTTAGCACAATAGCATCAAATACTACACAATTAGGAGAGCCCGTGTGTCTACTCTTACGATCATCATCGTTATCATTACTGTCCTTTCTTGTACCTTTCTTGGTAGAAATTCTTTTTATTATTATACAAATATGTAAAGGATCTATGATAATTTTTTTTTCAGTTCTATGGTGGTCACAGATTGCAGGACCGCCCACTGCATGGGACGGGACAGGGACGGGACAGGGATAGAAATAAGAACTAGACCAGGGACTTTACTGTTAATAAGGAACTGTCTCTACCAATGCAGGTCTATACCTTCTCTGCAACTTTTAGTCTTAGGAAGTTGGCTAGAGGACTGAGAGGCTAAGTAACTTATCCCAGGTCACACAGCCAATAGGTGTCGGAGGCAGGTCATCCTCCAAACGGCAATGATCACCGCATGATTCATCCCAAATGACACTAAAGAACACAGACCAGCCCATCATAGCTTTGCCTCCAGTTCGGTCCTGGCTGGGGGTGGGAGAAGGCAGGGAAGTCCCAGTGTGAAAACTCCCTACATCAAAACAGTCTATGATTTAGAAGGTAGGTAATAGAGAATAGCTGCATCACATGAAGATTAACTGATTTTCCCAGGTTCATGAAGCTAGTATCAAAAGTACAATCTGCAACCAGGTCTTCTCATCTCCAAACCCAATTCCTTATTTACTATGCCAGCATATTGCTATTATTATATTGTTGTTATCAAATGGTCACTCAACAAATGCTAGTAAACAAATAATCAAATCAAATATAGAGTAAACCTCTAAATAAAAGCCTGAAATTATTTACTTATTTTAAAATGCATGATATATATATTTTGACAAAATAATACAATAACAGTATGTTTGCTCTCAATCTCCTTCCAAATCTGTCGATGAGTTCTTACTGGAGGTGATGTAGCACAATGCAGGCCTCAGTCAAACAGAGACCTGTTGAAGACCTCAGCTTGAAAAGGTCCCCCAGTGCATCCTGGGCCACCTCCAATTGTCCTGATCCATATCTGGCCACTGGACCCTGATGGCTCTGGAGGAGAAAATGAGGCTGGTGACTTTGCACAGCCCTCCCTCACTTAAATCCAATTCACTTACATGTCATGACATCACCTCCCTGATATCATGGTCCTCTTCAAGAATGGAGGACAAACAGCAAAAGCAAAGCACAATGCAAAGCATATTAGGCTTACATTCAGAAGGCCTGGGTTCAAGTCTCTCCTCTTTCCCTCATTAGCTGTGTTCGCTTGAGCAAATCGCTGAACCTTCTGAGCTTCAAGTTCTTCATTAAATAGCAATAATCTTACCTATCATCCCTGCCTCAATTAGCTACTAAATGTGAAAGTGCCTTTACAAAGTGGAATGCAGCGGGAAGCAGCAATGCCCACTATTATCACATTTAAAAAGCATGTGACTTGGAGACTGAAAACTTGACCTCCAATCCCACTTCTAACGCTTGGTAATGAGGTCACTGGGACCATGCCTCAGTTTCCTTATCTTTATAGCAAGACGGCAAGGTTCAGATGACTTGATATTTGTAATCCATATGAAAAGACTGATTAATTACCCTACCCCTCCACTGCTACCCACCACTCCCCCAATTCCCCACCCCTACCCCCAGAAGTTAATCAGGAACCATGCTTGGGAGGAATTACACTATCCTCAGTAATCGTTCTTCTTTTTCAAAAAGGTACAAAAACACCTGCTTTTCCTACCCCTAAAGGGACACTGGGGGCAAAGAGCTAAATGCACACATTAATAAATAGTAGAGAAACATAGAAATGTTGGGTTTGGATTCATATTAGCTGAATCACACTTTCTTCTTGTCTTCAGCATCTATATCTGCTGCAGAGGGAATGGTGCGATATGTGCTTATTTTAGAATGGATGAAGCATTGTAAACAGAACTTTTTATACCTTACTGTATCAGAGTTAGTGTGGTAGAATGAACAGTCTTTGGAGTCAGAAAGACCTAGTTTCCAATTATGCCCCTGACATCTATTGTCTCTGTAACCATGGGCAATTCAGTGTGCTCTCTGAGCCCCAGGCCACTCTGTAAAATTTAAATTACAAATGAGTCACCAATCTGTATTGGTGGGGGAAGTTTCCACACCAGAAATCCCCACATCAGTACCAACAACAACTAACATTTAGATAGAGGTCTATGGTTTGCAAAGCACTATACACACATGATCTCATTCTATTCTCAGGACAATCCTGGAAGGTAGGTACTGTTGTTATCCCCGTTTTACAGATGAAGAAACTAAGGTAGACAGAGGTTAAGTGATTTGCCCAGGGTCACACAGCTAGGAAGTGTCTCAGGCAAGCTTTGAATTCAGTTTTTCATCACTCCAGGTCCACACCTCTGTACACTATGACGCCACCTAATGGCCACCAATGAAATCACAGTTCCAACCCAAAACAAATAAAAACTATTCCACAATAAACCTCCAAGCAAGGGTTTCTGGGGCTTATTTGATTATTTGAAATTACTTGGAGGTGAGCACTGGAGATGAAAGAATCACTGCATGTAAAAGCTCTTGACAGACGGCTAAACTGACTTTTGTAGGAGTATCCCAAGTGACTTCAAGAAACCCAGGCCAGAACATCACAGATATGCCTCCAGCACAGTGAGGCAGCTCCATATGAAGCATCAGTAGGCTGAGGCCACACATGCAGAACTCTGCTATTTCCCTGTATAATTCCAACCCTGCTGGCTTGGCTACCAGTGCTAATATAAACATCGGGTGAGTGACACCTTAAAATGCTGGCTGTGGGGCTTCTCTCATCTCGCAGCAAGAGAAATTATGCCATCAAGGCTGCCTTAAAAAGAACAATGTCTAAATACAGCTGTTACTCGTGAAAGGCAAAGAATATGCTGTCATTGTTTTACGTGCAGCGTTGTTTAGTAGGGGAGAAATAAAAGCCTGGACTGAGAGCAGGACCTGCCAGGACGTCCATGAGCCCCATGCTTTAAGGAGACCTACATAGAGAAAATTATATCCAAAAGTGTGTCAGCATTCGCACACCAACCCAGTAGAATTTCTTATGAGCCAGAGATTGAAGACTAGTACAAGGAGAGCTGAACAACCCCCCCATAATGCCAGATGCAAGACTAGTATCGGGCTGAACGGTCAATTATAAACTACCTTCTAGTATTGTATTTCACATCTCTTGGTCTTGTTTCTTTCATTCATTCATTCACTTGAATCAATTATCTCTCTGTAATGCAAGATCACAGACCCACTGAAGTCCAGAGTTAGCACTGTTATAATTGCTTTCTCCTTTTCTGCACTAAAAAAAAAACCAAAAACATCATGGACTCATTGCACCAAGTTTTTTCGCCTCAAGGCTCACCACTTCTGTGTCATCCTCCACTTCTCATTCTCTCCCACTCTCCCAGATCCAACATCCCCAAGTCCTGCTGTTTCAAAGTCTATCTCTGGAATATTCCCTCCTCTTCTCTAACAATGTCACCACTCTGGTGCAGACCCTCCTCCCCTCACATGTGGGCCACTGCAATAGTTGCTGGTGGGTCTGTCTGCCCCATCTCTCCCCACTCCAGTCCATCTTCCACTCAGCTACCAAAATGATCTTCCTAAAGGGCAAATGTGACCTTCTCACACACACACACAGACACACACAGACACACTCTCTCTCTCTCTCTCTCTCTCTCTCAATAAACTCCAATATTGCCCTATCACCTCCAGTATCAAATATAAAATCTGCTGTTCAGCTTTCAAAGTCCTTCATGACTTGACCCCTTCCTATCTTTCTAGTCTCCTTATACCTTGCTCCCCTGAAAGTATTCTGTAATCCAATGATATCTGCCTCCTGACTCAGTGCATTTTTACTGGCTGTCCCCCCTACCTGGAATGTTCGTTTTCCTTACTCATCTCTGCCTCTTGACTTCCCTGGATACCTTGGAGTCTCAGCTAAAGTCCCACCTTCTATAAGAAGTTTTACCAAACTTATTTCATCTCTGTGCCTTCCCTCTGGGGGTGCCTACCCCCAGTTCATCCTATATAGGTCTTGTTTATACATCATTTGCATGTTGTCTCCCTAATAGACTGTGAATTCTATGAGAACAGAGTCTGTTTCTTGCCTTTCTTTGTATCTCCAGCACTAATCTGGAATCAAATGCCTAAGAGGATAGATATGGGGTTGAACTTTCATGTCTTATTTACCCAGATAGATTGTAAGTTTCTTAAGAGCAGGGACTTCTATTTTTTCTTCCCTCCATAGCATGTACTATATAGTTTACAATAGCTGGCTACTGATAGAAAAATCCTGAATTAGTTTCTTTTTTTCTACAACAAGGTTGATTTGTAAATATGTTTTGTGTGATTTTAGATATATAATGAGAATCATATTTCTTGCCTTCTCAATGGGTGGGGAAGGGGTAGATGGAGGAAGAAAATTTGGAACTGAAAATTAAAATTAAAAATCAAATTTTTAAAAAGAAATGATAAAGGGGACAGTTTCAGGAAAATGTGGGAAGATGTATAAACTGATGTAGAGTGAAGGGAATGGTACCCGGGAATCAATTTATACAATGACAAGGACATTTTAAAGAAAAAGAACATTGAAAGACTTAAAACCTTTGCAACGACCAACCACAGCTCCAAGAAGTATGCTACCCATTTCCTGACAGAAAGGTAATAGACTCAAGGTACAGAAGGAGGAATATATTTTTGGACATGGCCAATAGGAGAGTTCATTTTGTCTGACTGTGTATTTGTTATAAGGGTTTTGTTTTTCTTTTTCTTTTTCTAATAGGCTCACCAAAAAGAAAAGAAGGTCATTGAAACCCATTTTTTATGCACAGAAGAGAACAAAAGTAGGTCGCAAAGGAAACACAAGCAAGAAAGACGGCTTTGAAAGTCCCATGTTGAATTTATTATGTTCTTTAAAGGAAAAGAAAATGGTATACTTAGTATAGTTCATGTACAATCTTTATCTCTATTCTACTTCATTACAGAAATGCTCCTTTGAATTAGTATCTGTTAAGCTGAGACAAAGAAAAAAAACAACAAAATGCTTTCACGTCTCATCTGTTTGACATCCATGACAACTCTGTGAGGTAGCAGGACAGATATTGCTTTCACCATCTGACATATGAGGGCACTCAGGTTCATGGTAGTAAAATGAATTACACAAGGATTCACACCTAATAGGTGTCAGACCTAATTCTAGAATACCACCCTCTTGACTCTTAATAATTGACGTGTTCAGTCCATCACACCATACTGCATAGATGTATAAAATATATTTTATGGAATGAGACATCCTGGCCCACAACCTTAGGACCAGGATAGGCAGGCTACATTTGCTCTTAGATTTCCATGGAGTAATTTTAAAGAGTTATATTCTCTCTCATCCCTGCCACCATCAGCTTCAGCCTCTTTTTCATGGGATAGCCCTGAAGGGTGGTGGTATCTGTCTCTTCTACCATCATCAGTTTGAGTCTGTACCAGGTCTGTTTCCCAGTTATTAAGGACTAGTAACTAGCTACCTGCATCCATTTAAAACCTTAACATCAATTAGCTTTATAAATGGATATTTACTTCAAAGCTATAGCAAGAATGAATGCACATTTTCCTCCCCAACACCTCAGGAGAAGGACTCTCCTCTACAATTTGTTCTATGGCACAGTAGGCTCAAAACTTAGTTCAATTCCTACATAGTATTAGTCCCACCACGTTCGGGTCCAGAGGCTACATGATATCTCAGCTTGTCTCAGATTCCACTGACTTGGGTCCTTCATTGCTCTCAGGGGCATCAGTGCTAGGCTGATTGTAATACCCAGACTGGAAGCCAAGCTCTGGAATGCCGGGATGCTGTGGCACCCTCATGACTACATTTCAAACTCACTATGTTTTGAGACTCTACTCCTGTCACCTTAAAAAGAAAAGGAGAAAGAGAGACCAAAGACCAAGTCTTGTTTCCCTTTACAGCATAATCTCTCATCACACAGTACAAAGTGAAGGAAACATGGACATCCCCCGAGATGGGAGGCAAAAGACGGTGATATTGAATTCAACTGAAAAGTGTCCCTTTTACCATGTGGTTAGATGACCAGAACCAATTACAGAGTGTCTACTACACTTCACAGTCTCTCAAAAGCCCTTCTCTGACTGGTTATCAAGATTTTCCTGGAAGCAAACTCCCCAACATCGTCCACCTGGAGAGGTTTCATCAGCTGAGCAAGCTGATGAAGTCTGTCTGCACATACACCAGACACCCATTCCTTCTAGGAAAGTAGTATCATTTTCTTGAGCTATAATTTTAAAGTAATGTAATCCAAGTTCCAAAGCCCATTGGTATGGGACTCTCTCCTCATTGGTAGAGATCGGTTCCCCCAGACCTGCGTGAGGGATAGGGTGGAGTTAATGAGAGCAGGAGAGAGGAGAGCTCTAGTCTATTCAGTCTCTTCATTTTAATAATAGCTAATAATGATAGCCAGCATTTATAATAACAGCCAACATTTATACAGCACTTACTATGTAGCAGGCACTGTGCTAAGCATTTTATAGTTATTATCTTATTTGGTCCTCACAAAAACCCTGCAAGGTAAATGCTGTCATTATCCCCGTTTTACACAAGAAGAAATTGAGGCAAACAGAGGTTAATTTTCTTGCCTAGGGTCACTCAGCTATTAAGTATCTAAGGCCAGATTTGAACTCAGATCTTCCGGATTCCAAGACCAGTCCACTATCCACTAGCTGTGAATTTCTTCAGTCTCTTGAAGACTTTTCAAGCTCTTTGGCCTCAGCGGTTGCTTCTGGTGCTTCTGTCTTCCAGTTTTGAGGGAGAAAAACAGATAGTTCCAACTCTATTTCAGGTGGCTGAAGGGAGAATAACACCCTGGAAAGAAGCTGACGTGAGAGGAGCTAGCAGTCTCTTGTCCCTACCCCCAGTTTGCTGTACTAGAGACTTCAGGGAATTTTCCACTTGAGTGAGATCTAAGACACTCTCTTTCCATTGAGCTATCTTGCTCTTGCTGGGAAAGCTTTTTCACTCCACATTGTCTGGTATATATTCTCCTATGTATACTTTTTATGATTTGTTTGGCTATAAACTTGGAAAATGGGTTACTTACTATTTGTGTTCATTGTGGAAGCAGTCTTTGATGGGAAGTCAAGCCTTGGATACAGAGCTTGGGGTCGTCCTTTCCCCATTAATGAAGGGTAATCAGAAGTTTACATTGGAAAAAAGAGGTTTACCCTGAACCTGAAAACTACATCCCCTAGACTAATATATATATAAGGGAATGTATGTACATATATATGCACATATCTACCTATCCATATATCTCTATATGAGAGAGAGAAAGAGAGACAGAGAAAGAGACAGACAGAGATGGAGAGACAGAGAGAAAGAGACAGAGAGAGAGAGAAAGAGAGAGAGAGAGGGAGAGAGGGGGAGAGAGGGAGAGAGAGAGAGAGAGAGAGAGAGAGAGAGAGAGAGAGAGAGAGAGAGAGAGAAAGAGAGAGAGATCCTACCCCAGTGCCCCTCTCTCTGAAGATAGCATAGTGGCCAAGCTTCTGGCCCCAACCTACTGCTTTACCTCCTGGCAGAAATTAAAATCCCCCTTGGAGAAGGATGGAGGAGAGAAGGCTAGAGATGTCTATTCTATTTCCCTTCAAGCCACAGAAAGACATCCTTGTGCTACATGTGAGGGCCAGCTTCACTATGGTATTCTTATTCTTGCTCTTTCTACTATTTTATCCCTAAAGAGGCAACTTGTTAAGAGTATGTGCTTTTACGACCTCAGACAAGTAGTTAACTTGTCTGGACTTCAGTTTCCTCATCTCTAAAATGATGAGGTTGGACTAGATGACCTCCAAGTTCCTTTCCAGCTCTAATCTATGAACATGTGATGCAATGATATTGAAACCAAACTAGAAATATGCTTAGTAGTACTAGGGAAATGGCAAGTCTGATGAAATTCCACATAATACTAATAGCAATTAGGTAATAACTCCTGTCTTCCCTTGGAAACCATCTATAAATGCTAATAAAACACTCCAGGAGACAGAGAGGCACAGATAATTCCACAAACATAATCAACAAGAATGAAATCACTCAACAATGCGACATTTAGTTTTAAAGATGTTTCAAACTCAAGGCCCCATGTAGTGTCAAGACTTGGCTTGACATGACAACATGCCTGCAGCTCCATCTTTTGGCAGGGTTTTGTTACTTCTCAGAGTGTCAGAGGGATAAACCTAATAGAACAGAAGTACAGATTTCCTGTATTTTGTGCACTTGAAAAACAATTTGAACCCTAAAAATAGCCCAGCATTTAGCATACTCTAAGGACCATTTGGATATTACTTTCGCAAAATACATCATTTCTGACAGTGGAAAATATTGGGGGGAAATGTTGTTAATGTTCTGAAATATTGGGTGCCACTTAAGTCTCAAGGCTCTTATAAAAAAAATATAGATATACACACACATATATACATATACACATATATGTGTATATACATATGTGTGTATGTATATATATATATATATAGTGTGTGTATATATATATATTTCTCTTCCATTATCCTCACCCTGTCCCATCTAATAAAATACAAAAGTATAGATTAACTCCACTGACTATTGAGTAAATACCCCAATTTCCTACGAAAAGGTCAATCCTGTAATTAAAGGGAGTGAGGGGCTGATGTGGTTAGAGCTAAATCTCTTGTGCCCCTTTGTCCATCCACCAGTCACAGTAGGGAAACTTCAATTTAGGTGCCGATTATAGTGGTACAATGGGAGAAGTACTAGCTTGGAAGTCAAAAGACATTGGTTCAAATGCCCCGTTACTACCTGTGTGACCTTAGGCAAGTCACCTAACCTCCCTTCACCTCAGTTTCCTGATCTGTAAATTGAAAAGGTTGGACCAGGTGGCTTCTGAAGTCCCTTCCACCTCTAGCTTTGTGATCCTGCACTGAGTTGGGTCCAAACACACTGACTGAGAAATACCATGTTTGCATACTACTGGCCAAACCACTCCATTTGGCAGTTCTGCTGTTTTCAGGGAATGTATCTTTGTGCAAGATTTGGGTATTTGTTGGGAAATGTCTGTTGTCTCGAAATGAAATTTATCATTTAAAAAAAGGAAATACTTTATTTGTTTTTAGTATTCTGAATCTTTAAAAATAATGGTCCTGGCAGCTAATAACATTAACCTGGGATAATGCAAAACAGCACCTCCTGGGTCCAGTATTTGTGGTTCTATTGCCCCCTCGTGGCTGTTCTGAAACTAGATCATTATGAGTAACCCCTCAGTAATCCCAAGAAATTGAATTTTATTTCAGCTTCTTATAAATGTGTGTGTTCTGGTTGTTGGTTACAATTATTCCTCTGCTTTTTCAAGTAGCCAAAAGTATCCTCAATTGTATAGAATAATAAGACATGCAAAATTTGATTTTAAAAAATTGAAGAGATGTGTAGCTCATTTTAATACTGTACTTATAACTCTAACCAACGCACCAAATCAAACAATTTGTGTCTTTCTGCTTAATCCAGAACATAAAGTCACTGGGAAGAAATGTATTTATTGAGATTTTGATACAGGACTTTCAGTATTCAGGCTCCTCAATTCTTGAGCCAACTTTCCCCAATGTGTCCACTGCTATAAGGAGTAAATGAGTGAGTGAAGCCAATCATGCAAATTAGCACTAACCCACAGGCCCAAGGCCAAAACAAAAAGGCCAAATATCAAAGAATTATGCTGTGGGCAAGATGTTTTTTTTTAATCAGTAAAAATGGAAACTACCCTAGAAAATATTAACGCTATATTTCTACAGGCTTCATTTCTGACACTGGTAAATATTAGAAGAGTATTGGAAATATTAGAATCAATTTTTTAAAAGATTGAAAGTGGTAAGATTTTTTCCCCTGCTTGTTTGGCTGTCAACATCCATAGATGCACCTGTTTATCCCAGCCAAAGGCTTAGGGTTAAGATGCACAAATTCCTGCCATGCTCACTACTGATCTAACTTTGTGTCCTGGTTCCAAATTCCTAGGCATCGGAGACTCTGAGAACATATAGGATTAAACAAGTTGAACCATTATAGTGGATTCATTTACACCTATCACCAAATTATTTAGCAGACTGGTTATTAGATAAGGACTTGAAGAAATGATATAAAAAGTGAGTGCATTTGAATAAAGGAAGGTGATTAGGAAGTTCAGAGAATAGGACACTGTCAGGGAAAATATAGTGTACCTTAGTAGGAAGCCTTGGAACAACACAGGTCTGCCCAGGCTGTTATTGTTCAGTGGTTCCCAACTCTTCATGACCCCATTTGAGTCAGTATCTTGGCAAAGATACTACACTGATTTGCCATTTCCTTCTCCAGTTCATTTTACAGGTGAGGAACTGAGGCAAAAAGGGTTAAGTGATTTGCCCAGGGTCACACAGCTAGTGTCTGAGTCCACTGCACCACCTAGTTCTCCTGCTAAAGAACCGATGAGAGTTCAAAGCATATTGTTTTTCACTTTCTGTATTTTTGTGTACTTTTTTCCTTTTGACCTATGTCTTTCACAACATGACTTATATGGAAATATGTTTTTCACGATTGCAAATACATAACCTATATCAAATTGCTTATCATCTTAGGTAAGGAAGAAAATTTGTAACTCAAAAAAAATTTTTAATGATTCTTAAAAATTGTCTTTACATGTAATTGGAAAAAATAAAATACTATTTAAAAAAAAGACGAGGTAGGAAGGCCAATTAGCAGGTCATTGTAACAGTTTAGGCAAGAAGGCATGAGGACCTAAGCTAATGTGGAGGATGTGCAAGAAGACAGAAAAGGTCCAATTGGAGAGATGTTGTAGAGGCAGAAACAACCTGAATTGGCAGTGAATGAGATATGGAGATATGCAGTGAGAGAAAGTGAGGGGTCAACGTGAACACTGAGGATATGAACCTGGGTATCTGGAAGAATTGTGGTCTTTTTGATGGAAATAGTGAATTTGGGGAGATAGATTGGAAGGTAGGCACAGGAAGTAGAAAGATAATGCACTTTGTTTTGGATAATAGTAATAGCTAGCATTGATATAAAGCTTTCAGATTCGTAAAACTCTTTACACTACCAATAATATCTCATTTTATTCTCAGAACAACCCTGGGAGGAAGGTGTTATTATCATTCTCACTTTGCAGACAAAACTGGTACGATACAGGAAACCGGAGCAGACAGAGGGTAAGAGATTTGCCCAAGGTCACAAAATCAGCAAGTATGTGAGGGAAAATTTGAACTCGGGTCCTCCAGATTCCAAGTCCAGCACTTTATCCCCTGTATTATTTAGCTGCCTGCATCTCCTGGACAGCCATGTGGGGTAGTGGATAGAGCACCGGGCTTGGAGTCAGGAAGACTCATACTCCTAAATTCAAATCTGGCTTCAGACACTTACCAGCTGTTTGACCCTGGGCAAGTCACTTAACCCTGTTTGCTTCAGTTTCCTCATCTGTAAAATGAGCTGGAGAAGGAAATGGCAAACCACTCCAGTATCTTTACCACGTGTCACAAAGAGTGATAACGACTGAACAACAACAAAGTCTCCTGGACATCCCCTTGGAAATGTCCATTAAGCAGCTAGTGATGAAGGACTGAAGCTCAGGGGAGAGACTGAGGCATACTTTGTACATCACTTGTATTTTATTTATCTGTGTACATATTATATATCCCCAGTTGAAAAGATCCTTGTGGGATGAGACTATCTTCTTTCTGTCTTTGTATCCCCAATAAATGCTTGTCAAATTTTTGAGATAAATTGAATTGAGGCAACATGAGGGCATTAGAACGGGACATGACAGGAAATAAAGGAAAGAAGCCTGGACCTAGGCTCAGGAGAAACCCATATTTGAGCCTCACATCTGATATTTACTAGTCGTGAGAGTGAGGCTGATGACTCTGCCTCTCTGCCTCACTTAAATCCAAATTACACACCAGACATCACCTGGTGATGTCATTAGTCCTCTTCAAAAAACAAAGGACAAACAACAATCATGGACAAGTCATTCAAACTCTCTGAGCATCCTAATCTATAAAATGTAGATAATAATTCTGGTGTGCCCACCTCACAGAATTTTCATGAGGCTCAAACGTAAACTACTTTACAAATCTTAAAATTCTATATAAATGCTACATCTTATTATTATTGAGGCAGGTCACAAAGTGCTGAAATGTGGGAGGTCACTGAAAGGTCACTGCTCAGTTCAACGTTCAGCCCAAAAATGACCCAACATGAGATAATGTCATGTGCAGACTTGCCACAGTTGATCTTTCCTGGAAATCTTAAAAGTAGTAAAAGATTGATCCTGACAAACGCTCAAACTAGACAGAGCTTCTTAACTCTTTCCAACTCTGCTTATCCCCCTCAAAAAAAAAAACATGCCTACCCAGAACAAATACACAAATAAGGACACAGTTGGGTGTATATTTGTATATTGCCTAATAAGTAAATAGGTACAGTTGTCTTTATTTGTATCATTTTCCGAAAATCAATCTTTTCTCTGTCTCACCCTTTTTGACTTTTCTGCAGCAAAAAAAGGTTCACATCTTTGCTGATGCTCTCACCTCCCAATTCTGCTTGTCTGGGTTGTTCCTTCTTGGTCTCCTTCCACTGTTCTTCATCTTCAGCCCATCACCTAAGCATGAGTATCCTTCAAAGTTCTCTGCTTGGCCCCTTCATTTCTATACTCTCTCCCTGTCAATCTCACTCCCATAATCTATCACTCTGCGGAAAATGACTCCTAAATCTATATTTACTGCCCTTAAGTTCCAGTCTTGGATTTCATAGATTTATAAATTACTAGATCTGATGAGACTCTTAGAGATTTTCTTATCATAGATTCATAGGGTGATATAATTAGTAGGTAATCTAGTCCAGGATCTCCATTTTACAGAAGATGAAAGTGAGACCCAAAGAACTTTAGTGATTTGTCTAAAGTTACACAGGTGCTTAATGGAGAAGAGTCTGATTTTCCCACTGGCACCTCAAACTTAACATGTGCAAAACTGAATTCATGGTCTTACTCCCAAAAAAAACCTGCCCTTCCCAACTTCTCCACTTTTTGATTAATGGCATCACAATCTTTCCAAGGTGGCAAACCTCTAAGATATTTCTCACTTCCCCCCCCCCCCCGCCCCACACACACACACATATCACTGCACACAGCCAATGAGTGGCCATGTCCCATCAATCCTACCTTGAAAATATCTCTATAATCCATTCACTCCTTCCCACTCTAAATGCCCTGGCCCTAGTTCAAGTCTTCACTTCTTCCAGCCTGAACTATTATAACAATCTCTTAACTGATTTCTTTGTGTCTAGCCTCTCTCCTCCAGTGGCTATCTATTACCACCAATATCAAATATGAACCCTCTCCTTGGTATTCAAAGCTCTTCATAACCTGAACCTCTCCCACCTTTCCAATCTTCTTATACTTTGTACTTTCCTATCCCTACCCTCCCACATGCCCTTTGATCCAGTGACACTGGCTTCCTGACTTTTCCTTGAACAAGACACTCCCATCTCCTGACTCAGGGCATTTTTACTAGTTGTCTCTTATGCCTGGATGCTCTCCCTCTTCATCTCTGCCTCCTGGCTTCCTTGGCTTCGAGTCTCAGCTAAAATCCCATCTTCTGTTTTCCAATTCCTCTTAATTCTAGTGCATTCCCTCTGTCAATTATTTTCAATTTATGCTGTATATTTGTATATACTTTTTTGCACTGGACTCACTGGACTGAGAGCTTCTTGAGAGCAGGGACTATTTTATGCCTTTCTTTGTGTTTTCAGTTCTTAGCACAGTGCCTAGAACATAGTAAGTGCTTAATAAATGTTCATTCCCTGCCCTGCCAACATTGCTACCAATTACAATCAATCTGTCTTTAAAAAATATTTTCCCAATTATATATAAAAACAATTTTTCACATTCATTTTTTAAAATTTTAAGTTCCAAATTCCCTCTCCCTCCTCACCCCCCTCATTGAGAAGGCAAGCAATTTGATATAGGTTATACATGTGGAGTCATGCAAAATATATTTCCATATTAGTCACATTGTGAAAGAAAATACAGGCCCCTCCAAAAAAAACTCAAAAAAAGTTAAAAAGTTTGCTTCAATCTGCATTCAGACTCATTCTCTGGAGGTGGATAGTATTTTCATCATAAGTCCTTTAGAACTGTCTTGGATCATTGTATTGCTGAGAGTAGCTAAGTCATTCATGGATGATCATCACATAATATAGATATTACTGTGTATAATGTTCTCCTTATTTTGCTCACTTCACTTTCATATAAGTCTTTCCAGGATTTTCTGAAACCCTCCTTTCTCATCGCCCAATGGCATTTCTTCACAATCATATACCACAGCTTATTCAGCCATTCCCCAACTAATGGACATTCCCTCAATTTCCAGTTCTTTGCCACCACAAAAAGTGCTGCTATAAAGAAATAGTTTTGTACATATAGGTCCTTTTCCTATTTTTTTAAATCTCTTTGGGATACAGACCCAGTAGTGCTATTTCTGGGTCAAAGGGTATGCATGGTTTTCTAGCCCTTTGGGCATAGTTCCAAATTGCTCTCCAGTTTACAACTGCACCAACAGTGCTTTAGTATCTCAATTTTCCACATTTCTTCCAACATTTGTCATTTTCCCTTTCTGTTATATTAACCAATCTGATAGATGTGAGGTGGTACCCCAGTTGTTTTAATTTGCATTACTCTAATCAGTAGTGATTTAGAATTTTTTTCATATGATTATAGGTAGCCCTGATTTCTCTGTCTGAAAACTATTTGTTCATATCCTTTGACCATTTATCAATTGGGGAATGACTTGCATTCTTATAAATTTTACTTAGTTCTCTATGTATTTAAGAAATAAGGTCTTTATCAGAAAAACTTTGGATAAAAATTTTTCCACAGTCACGATTAGTGTGTATTTCCTTCCATCCTATTTTCCCTGTTTTCCCTTCCCTCTCCTTTTACCCTGTCCCTCCTCAAAAGTGTTTTGCCTCTGACCACCACCTGCCCCAATCTGCCCTCCCTTGTATCAGCCCCCACTCTTCTTCTCTTATCTGCTTTTCCTCCTACTTCCTGGGTAACGAAGGTAGAGAAAGATAGATTTTTTTTTTGGAGAGGGGAAGGTAGGAAGGCAGTTGGGGTTAAGTGACTTGCCCAAGGTCACACAGCTAGTAAGTGTGTCAAATGTCAAGTATCTGAGGTTAAATTTGAACTCAGGTCCTCCTGACTCCAGGGCTCGCGCTCTACTCACGGTGCCACCTAGCTGCCCCAAGATAGATTTCTACACCAAATTGGGTGTCTATGTTACTCTCTCTTTGACCTGATTCCAATGAAAGTTGTTGTTGTTTGTCCTTCTTTCTTGAAGAACAGCATGATATTGGGAAGGTAATGCCACGACTTGCAAGTGAATTGGATTTTAGTGAGGCAAAGCCATGCATAGTCACCAGCCTCACTCTCTCCTTCAGAGCCATGTGGATCCAGTGGCAAGATATGGTTCAGAATGACTGGAGATGGCCCCGATGCAGTGGGAGACATTGGCCTTTCTAAGCTAAGGTCTTTCCCAGGTCTCAGTTTGTCGGAGGCAATGCCCATTCAGTGATTAAGGCTAGCTAAGAAATGAAGCAAAGAATGACCTCTTTTACCTAGTTCCCCCCCCAAAAAAAATCAATCTGGGAGGGGAAGACCCTCAGGGTTTCTGGCCAAAACAGAAACGATTGCTATTTACACTTGCAAAGAGCTATCAGAACCCAGACAGTGACCAAATGAGGCTTGAGCTGGGACCTATTGTTGGCCAATCAATGAGAGCCAGAGTGCTTTAGGTTTAAAGCATGATCCTTAAAAAAGAACTCTAGCCCATCAACCCGAAATATATCTTGCGAGGTTTCAGTGATCAAAATTTATATTCCTTTGGACAGACCATCCACAGGTAAGGGTATGATTCCCTATGTGGATTGGGGGAGAGGGGAAGGAAGGAGAGAAAGGGAGAAAAAGGAAGGAAGGAGGGAGGGAGGGAAATCACTCTTTACCTTCCAGACCACACTCAGGTGCCACCTCCCCCAAGAAGCTGTTCCCATTCTCCCAAACAGAACGTGACCTTTACATCCTACTTTGCCTGGACCTCTCCTTTGCACATTCTATGCTGAGTCACACTTATTTATGACCATCTTTTATATTCCTCTTCCTTCAACAGCCCTGGTCCCAGTTAGATTATGTTGGAGGGTGGTTCAAAGCCACAGAGGTTTGTTGCCAAGCATATAAACATAGTAAAGGTAGAAATTCAATACAAAGGCTTAAGGGAAAGAAGCAAAGCCTCCACTTGGGTGTTTTGGGGGTTTTTTTATGCTGTCTTCCTCCCAACCTACTTCTTTTTATTTGCATAGGAGGCCAAAGGATTTTGAAGGTATTGAAAAAGCCGATATTTGAAGGTATTGAAAAATCTTCCCTTGGAGGCTTATTGGAAGAGCAGCATCTAAAAATGATTTGGAATAGATATATACTAGTAATTAGGAGATGATAAAAGTTACAAGGCCTTTCTTACCCTAAATCAGACAGCTATTTGGGAAAATGGACTGTGAATTAGCCCCAGACACCATGAGGTTCAATAGTAAATTTAATGCCTATAGGCTACACTTAGCTGGTTGGCTGGCCATTCTTTGTTCCAAAAGAACTTGACCACTGGAGGTAAAGAAGCTTCCTTATAGATGTGAAAAGCCTCCCACAAGCAACTCCAGGAATGGATGGATCTCTCTCCTAATGAATAAAAGAATGTGCAAAAGGTTTCATTTAGTCTGATTCCAGGTTCACGTATGTGAAGGCCTTGCCTCTAAGAGGCAAAGCTAAAGCCTCTGGGATTTAAGCTAAAAGAGAGATGACTGATACCACTCTTCCCATTCAGGGGATTTCTTTGGTGAGAAGTAGAGATAATACACTTAAATTTCTGTACATCTCTTAGGTACCACGTACTTAGTGGAACCATACCAACCTAGCACACGTGAGACCAGAGAAGAGCAATACCGAGCAGAAACTGCATAATTAATAGAGACTACAGAGAGGACCAGTGAGGAGCAGGCCCAATTAGAACAAGTATGATGACCCCATGAGGCAGCAGGGATGCAGCAGGGACCCCCCCCAACTCATAAATTCCCTACTTACAGGCAGGGAATACCCCCACATACTACAATTATAAGTTTCTGGAGGAGAGCATACTGTGTCACGTATATCTAAAATTCATAACATAGGGAATGGGGCATGTAATAGGCATTTAATAAGTGTTTGTTGAATTGATTAAATTTTCAGGGTCAATGGGACCTCAATAGTCTGCAAAGTTAATGCTCAATTAAAAGTACTCTACTAGGTGGCTCAATGGATAGAGAGCTGGGCCTAAAGTCAGGAAGACCTGAGCTCAAGTCTGGCCTCAGATACTGGCTGTGTGACCCTGGGCAAGTCACTTAACCCTGTTTGCCTCAGTTTCCTCATCTATAAAATGAAATGGAGAAGGAAATGGCAAATCATTCTAATATCTGTGCCAAAAAATGAGGTCACAAAGAGTTGAACACAACTGAAACAACTGTCCACAAAAACAAAAGTGCTCAAAATTCCCAGGAAGTAGTTTGTGTGCTGGGAAAATGCAGTGGAATTTTATCTGTTGTATAATAATCATAAAGATACACATATTTTCATTACATCACATTTATTAGCTTCACTTACTATGAAATGCAAACTCTTATAGTAAACAATTCAAAAGATAACGTGCAAGTTTCTGTAAACATTTTGTTGGAAAGTTCTTCCAAGATATGACCCATGGTTTGGCTGAGCAGTAGGTAGGTACCTGATGACCACTAGGTCACTTGAATAGACAATTAAGTTTGTTTCCACCATACTTCCCAGTGATGAGCCCCTCCTAAGTGCTGTTTACAATAGGACATTACTATTACTTCCTCATAACTCTCAAAGTAAAACAAAGCATGGTTAATTCCCCTCCCTGGGAACTCCTGAAAACCCTGAAATACCAACTCTTCAAACGCATCCCACAAATGGATAACTAAATATAGTTACTGCATTAGGAAATGTCTTATTCTACAGGCTCGTGGTGGGGTCCTTCCATCTAACTCATCAAATGTTTTCTTTTCTTTACTTCTATTGGGGTGAAATGAAGTGTAATAAACAATAAGACAAAGAATTCCAAGCAGAAGAGCCACAACTGTGATGATGGTGATAGCTCTGAAGAAGGTTTGATGTTCAGGGGGTGGTCTGCAGAACCAAAACACAGCCAAGATCCCCGACGTGACCAGTACCCTCATAGTATAATAAGCAGACATAGGGAATTTTGTATTTTCTCCCTTAACGTTAAAAAAAGTAAAAATCAGAATGAATCCAACAACTACTCTGTATAAAATTTCCATACATTTGGAGGTACAAAATGTAGTCTGCTGTATACAAGCCCATGTTATGCCTGACAACCAAAAGATAAGGAGCAGAATTAAGCCCAGATTAACATTTAGCTTGGTAAAAAGAGAGACACTGAGTATCCAAGATATAAACGTTAATAGCTTATATAAGAGGTACATTACTTTGGGACATACTCCACTGAGAAGTTTTTTATCGGGTAAAGATTTTCTTAGGGCGATGTGATAATCAACGGTGGACCAGGAAATAGCACAGCAAGAGATCACAATAGCAGGAACTAAAAAATAAAAACAAAACAAAATAAATTCTCACCATGGAGATGTCATAATGTTCATTCACTCAACAGATATCATATTGAGTACCTACTATGTGCAAGACACCACGCCAGGCACTGCAAAGGATACAAGAATAAATACAGCAGACAGTTGCTGTTCACAAGGATCTTGTGATCCTTAAGGCAGTTAGGTAGAGCACCGGGCCTGGAGTCCAAAAGATATGAGTTCAAAACCAGCCTCAGTCACTTACTATCTCTGTGATCCTGGGCAAGTCACTTGACTTCTGTTTGCCTCAGTTTCCTCAACTGTAAAATGAAGAATTATAATATCGTCTACCTCCCGTGGTTGTTGTAAGGATCAAATGAGGTAATGTTTGTAAAGCGCTTAGCACAGTGCCTGACACAGTAAACACTTAATAAAATGCATGTTCCTTCCCTTGTAAGCTACATGGAGATATCTGAATGAATGGCTTTTTCTTGAAGCATTTAGTATCACTAAGTTTCATTTTATTACCAAACTACCTATTTCATTACCAAAAAAATTAGGTAGCATAATACTTTTAATTACTTATCCAGATTCCATTGATTTCCACTAGATTTGATTTTCCTGAACACACAGTCATCTAAATGAAGGGCTTTTGGGGACAGCTAGGTGGCGCATTGAGTAGAGTACTGGCCCTGGAGTCGGGAGGAGCTGAGTTTAAATTCAGCCTCAGACACTTGACACACTTACTAGCTGTGTGATCTTGGGCAAGTCACTTAACCCCAATTGCCCTGCCTTCCCCCCTCCAAAAAAAAAGAGAAAAAAAGAAGATAAATGAAAGGCTTTTTTGGGGTGTCGTGGACTCCTCTGGAAGTAGGTCAAACCTACAGACCCCCTTCTCAGAGTCCTGTTTTTAACTCCATAAAACAAAATACATAGGATTACCAAAGAAGCTAATTATATAAAAATACAGTTATCAAAATATTTTTAAAACAAGTTGATGAACCCCAGGTTAAGAACTCCTGATTGAGATATACTATCTTTAACCTCAGTATCATCTTCGATTGTTTCAACCCCCACATGTCAACTCAGTTGCTAGAGCTTTGGGTTCTTCCTCAGTGCTCTTTCACACACATTCATCCCCTCATTTAGGTCCTCATTTTCTCACCTAGACTATTAAAAAGTATCCTTTGACATTTGATGGATCCATGACTTCATCAGCAGGGGGATTCCCACCCTTCTGCTAACCCATTCTTTCTCACTGTGTACAATTCTTATTCATGTCTTTCCACCCAACTGAACCAAGGTACCACTTTGGTTCTTTTAATAATATGGGTATATCAATGTACTACTTAAGCTATTCATCTGCTATGTCTAAATCTCACTACATGAACAGCCCACCTCCTTTAATGATCCTTTTAACATCCTTTGTTTTTCCTCCTTTTTGAAACAAGACTGTTGGATTGGCCAACCTCTACAGGGCTGTATATCTATGATTAATAATTTTTCATGTCACTCACATTCAAGTCATCGTTAACAAGATACTGCAACCTACTTAACACCACCAGGCAGCTTTCCACTGTTCCTTCAGTTACATGTAATTTTGATTCCTTTAAGATCAGGGTAGTTCCATGACTCATAGCCACATGGCACCTCTGGGAAAATACTATTAAGAGTTTTTGCAAGAACAAGGAACTGGGAAGCACTGGCCTAATTCACAAATGTAATGTCTCTTCACATTCATTCGTGTGTCCTTGTGAGGGTGATATTAGTTCTTCAATGGCTTTCTTTTTCTACTGCAAGTGGTTAGATTTATCTCTTGTGCCTTTCACTAAGAGGTTTTGTACTATTCCAGTACAATGTTATCTATCCATCACAACAACTGGAAACTCTTGGACTCAGTGGATTCCCGAACACAGTTAATTCCACAGTCCAAATAATAATAACAATAACATCAAAGATTCTCACTTATCTATACAGCATGTTTAGGTTTACAAAGTGCTGTCCTCCCATCCAGGATGGAACGTACAAGCATTAGGATCCCGATTTTATATACAAGGCAAAATCTTATGGGACAAAGAAGGATGGAAGGCAGGGGAAAAGGTCTAAAGAAAGCTTGGTATGAAGATAAATTGAACCAGATCATCCTCAAAGCATCTATAGATGAAAGTGGCAGAAAAACAAGAGCCAAACACAAAGAAAAAGAGGAACAGAGCCATCAGCATTTTTATAAGAGAATTTACCATAAAATCCTTAAAGAAGAGGTTTGGTTTTGCCCTTCTTTGTATCCCCAGTACTTAGCCCAATGCCAAAAGTTTTAAGTGCTAAATATATGCTTGCTAACAACTTGGGTAGAAAGAAGGCAGCAGACCAGATTAAATTGCCTAACACTTTCCTAAGCAATTCTCTAAAATAAAAACCCATCTTTTTTCAACATCAAGATTCTTCTGATAATTCCATGTGGCTAAAATTAATGGAACTCCCCATTATCCACACAATCAAAATTACAAGAGACCCAAAGGGAAAGGAAAAATATATAGTAGATACAAGAAGACCATAGATGGTGCCTCGAACACAAGTGACATTGAAAACTACACTCAGGAAACATATGATGGAAAAGTCAATGGACTGAGCACGTGCACGTAGCAAAAAAAAAAAGAATGACATGCACACATCAGAGTATTGTTTCCCTGGTACCTATAGAAGACCTCCACACATAGGAGAGATCAGAGTAAAATAGGTAAGGCCCTCTGTGAATGATAGGCAGAACATGGACAAGAATCTTGTAGGGTGAGACGGCATGGGTGGCTTATGATCTGACCCACGGGATGGAAGGCCCGTGTCAATGACTCACTGAAGCATTTCAAAATTAAAGATGAGGAAGCAGCTCAGAAAGCTTCACCAGGTGGCCCAATGTTATACACCAAAGCAAGTGTCTGGGACTCGAGTGGGACTCAAACGCAAGCTTCCTGACTCATCATCTAGTGTTCTTCTCACTGCACTTCACTGCCCAAAGTGCTGTAACAACCTCTTAACTGATATTCCTCTTTCTACACTTCAACCCCTTTAACAGAACCCTCCAACCACTGCACAATCGACAATACTCCTCTTATCATGTCATTCCCGTACTCAAAAATTCCGAGTAGTTCTTCTTGGCATTTAAAGCCCTTCACCAACAAACCCCGACCTGCCTTTCCAACTTCATTTCACATCTTCAATATGATTTCCATCATTTGTGATGCAAGGGTTGATGCGCTTTGCAAGATTCACATGAACTCAATACAATAACTCAATAACTCCACATTGCCATCAATTTTAATACATTCACTCTTGGAATATGAATGTGAAATCACATGATGTTATTCGAAGTTGAAGATGTTGTTTGTTAATATTCCAATTAAATAAAATGTTGTTGAAAATTTCAATCATTTCATTTCTTGAAAATATGCATTTTTGCCAGTGTCCAGACTTTAGGAACACCCTGTAGAAGAAATGCACAGCTCTGCCAAAAAAGAGATATTGCCTGTTTCTTTTTCTTCCTTTCTACAACCACAGTTTAAAGGTGAGTTTAGGAATATTAGTCCAGAAATCACAGCTCTCCCTGCTTCCCCCGCCCCTTTTTTAAATGCTATCTATAAAAAGTGGGTTAATGTTTCATGAAGCTTACTTCCCAAAAACTAATGGCTTCCTAATCCTTACAGCTCAACTGTCCTGCCTCCTGTCAATAGGTAATCACGACTTCACAAAGACAAGTTCAGGGGACCCCTTAACACTCCCTCACTGAGACCTAGAATGCCCTTCCCTATTTTTGCATACTGAAGTCCCTCCCCTCCTTCAAGCCCCAGCTTCAATGAAACTTCTTCCATGAAGCCTTCCCTGCTTCTCCACTCCCTAAGCTAAAATTGATCTTTTCCACTTCAAATTTCTTACAGCACTTTGCCTGGATCTCTCTTTTGTACTTAACACATTCTCTCCTAAAATAAAATTATTTGGGCACATTATATTGCAAACTTCTTGAGAGTACAGTGTATATTATAACCTGTGTATTCCGAACACCTAGTACACTGCCTTATACGTAAAGGTTTGTTAAAGTGAATTCAACTGAACTGAAATAAATTAAGATTTTTTTAATTGACCGAACAGTAGATATTAGAGCCTCTGAGTTATTTTTCCAGCTCTATTTTAATTTGTTCTTTCACTAATACTTCATCACTGAGTAGAGGAGAATAGCTAGCATTTACATAATGCTGTAAGATCTGCCAAGAGCTTTATGTCTATGTATGCTATCTTCTGTGAGATTAGTTACTACTGACTTGCCTGGAATCACACAGCCTGTGCCTGAGGCAGGATTCAAACCAGGCCTTCCTCATTCCCAGTCCAGCACTTTGTCCTCTGTACCATGCAGCGGCCTTCACTTATGCTGTTTCATATTCTGTGCCCCTACCACTATTATACTGACTACATTTCTTTAAAATCACACATTTTGGACATTTGTACAAATATGACAAAGGAAATACTGTATGAAGTCAGGGAGTTTTGTAATGGGCACACATCCTCTATCCTGAAAGGCTTACCCTGACTGAAGCCGGCTCGACCAGATTCCATCAGGACATAGAGCTGAATCATGAGCTGTAGGGAGGCCTCCAGGTATACTTCAAATAGCCTGAGCATACTCAAGTCAGCCACTTCATTTATCACTTTTCGATGTGGGTCAACTGGTTCTTCTCTACTGGGACTGGAGAGGTTTGTGGGGTCTTGTGTCAAGGTAGACACACCAGAGAGGTCATCTGAGCTGTTGCATTGGAAAGCCAAACAGTAACCCTTTCTCAAAGCAAACCAATACCTGTAAATAAACAGATATCATTATTATATCATTATCAGTCATTAACATACAAAGCATTTGAACTATGGACTAAGAGAAGCCCTAGATGTAAAAAGCCAAAATAAGAGATTGATCTAACCACTCCAAGAAGAGCCCTAGAAAAAATGTGGTTTCTCCACAAGTGCTACAAAAGTGGGTAGAAGACAGGAAGCAAGAAATAAAAAATGGAATTATAGAGCTGGGAAATATGAAAGGAAAATAATCAGCTTAAAAGAGATGGTAGAAAATCTACCTAAGTAGTGGATTCCTTGCAAAATAAAATGGCACACTATTTGGCTAACCTTCAAAACTACATCTACAATCAATTCCTCCCCTTCCTTTCCTCTCACTCTCCAGAGCCTGGCTTCCAAACTCCTCTCTCCAAAGTTACCAGGGATCTCTTAATTGCCGAATCTAATGGCCTTTTCTCCATGCTTATCCTCCTTCACTTCTCTGAAGTCTTTGATACTGTTGCTCACCCCCTTCTCCTTGACATTCTTGTCTCTAGGTTTTTGGGACATCACTCTCTCCTGGTTCTCCTTCCACCTATCAAACCACTCCTTCTCAGTCTCCTTTTCTGGATCTTCATTCATCACTCCCACTAGCCAGAGGTGTCCCACAAGACTCTGTCCTGGTCTCTCTTCTCTTCTCCTTCTAGGTTCTTTCACTCGTTGATCTCATCACTTCTCATTAATTCAATTATCACCTCTATGCTAATGATTATCAAATCTACTCGTCCAGCCCTAACCTCTCTGCTGACCTCCAGTCTACTAGACATCTCAAACCAGATGACATCTTAAATTCAACATGTCTAAAACTTAACCCATTATCTTTTCCCAAAAACCCTCCCCTCTTCCAAACTCCCCTATTACTGTCCAGGGCACCATCATCCTCCTAGTCAACCAGATTCACAACTTAAAGATCATCCTCGACTCCTGGCTCTCCCTCCCTGCCTCCCCATGCTGCTTTGTATCCAATCTGTTGTCAAGTCCTGTTTTTTCTACCTTTACAGCATCTCTTGTATATACTCCCTTCTCTCCTCTGACACTGTTGCCATCCTAGTGCTGCCCTCTATCACCTCACACCTAGACTATTGTAATGGCCTGCCGGATGGTCTCCCTGCCACAAGCTTCTCCCCATTTCAGTCCATCTTCCACTCAGCGATCAAAGTTGTAAAGCACAACTCTGACCACATCACCCCCTACTCAATAAATTTCAGGGACTCCACATTACTTCCAGGACCAAATATAAAATCCTCTGTTATTCAAAGACATTCATAATCTGCCTCCTCTCCACCTTTCGAGTCTTCTTACACCTCATACCCTAACACAATACTTTTCAATCCAACGACACTGGCCTTCTTGTTGTTCCAGGAACAAAACATTCCATCTTATGACTATAAGCATTTTGGCTATCTCCCATGTCTAGAAGGCCCTCTCCTCTCATCTCTTCCTTCTAGCTTCCTTCAAAATCCAGCCAAAACCCCATGTTCTGTAGGAAGTCTTTTGCAATCCCTCTTAATTCTAGTTCCTTCTCTCTGTTAATTATATTTTCAATTTATCCTGCATATAGCTTGTCTCTAAGTAGTTTTTGAATGTTGTCTTTCTCATAAGAGTCTGAGAGAGTGACTGTCTTTTGCTTCTCTTTGTATCACTAGTACTTAGCATAGTGCCTGACACACAGTTGGTATTTAATAAATGTTTAGTGACTGGCTGACTGATGGAGTTGTGAATCGATCCAACAATTGTGAAAAGCAATTTGAAAAAATACCCAAAGTCACTAAACTGTGTGAGCTTTCTGACACAGAAATATCACTACTAGGCCTATACCCCAAAAAGATCAAGGAAAGAAGTAAAAGAGCTACAAGACACGTACAAAAGTATTTATAGCAGCACTTTTTGTTATAACAAAGAACTGGAAATTAGTGTCCATTGGGGAATGGCTGGGTAAATTATGGTATTTAATGGAATATTGCTGTGCCATAAAAAAATAATGAAAGGGACAGATTCCAGGAACCGTGGGAAGACTTGCATAAACTGATACAGAGTAAAATGAGCAGAACCAGGAAGAACATCTATATAGTAGTTATAAACTAAACTACAAAATGATAAAGGAAAACAACTTTAAGAAATTTAAGAACTCTGATCAAAGCAATGATCACTCACAATCCCAGAAGACTGATAATGCAGCACGTCTCCCACCTCTGGGAAACTGGTGATGGTTAATAGGTACAGAAGGAGATCTATATACTCACACATTACCTACAGAATATACTTTTATTTTGCTTGTCTTATTCGTTTGACTTATTTTTCCATATTCAATTGTTACAAGGAAGGGCTTTTATTTGCGTGGGGGAGTAGGAAGGAAAGTTGTGGGTTAAGGTGGTTAAGGATGATATAAAAACAAGAAAAAACAGAATTGATAAAACATTTAAAATACATAGAGAAGAAAGCAGTTCAAAAGGAGACAGACAAGCAGGGTAACAATATTGGTACTAGCACATCAAAAAACAAGCTATAGTAAGTTCATAGTTTCATATGTGGCCTTCTTTGTATTTGTTTTAATTTGTTGTAGATTTTCTACTTCACAGTCATTTTTTTTCTTAAGAGGCAGTAAGATTTCATGGAGGATAGGCTATGCCAAGCTGTCAGGACTAGCAGTAAACTAGCAAATCAGTGCAATGCTCTAGCAGCGGCTTAGGCATTAACAAGATGTTTGATAAAGCATTTCAGTAGCTGGAGAGATGTGGATGAGATGGATTCAGGACTGGTTGAATAGCTAGAGACACACAGAGTGCTTACTAATGACTCAATGTCAATTTGTTTGGTTCAGTGGAGTGAGTACGTCAGCAGTCTGTTCTTGGCTCTGGACTATCTGACATCCATGACTGAGAGAAAGGAAGAGACGGCATGTTTGTCTTATGTGCAGATGATGTATGTTAGGGGTATATCTGACTCAGGCTGGTACTGTTAGGACAGTCTGAACATTAGTCCAGGTTTAACGTTTGAATGAAATGAGGCACTTGTAAAGGAAGCTTACTTAGTCATGACTTATTTAACAAGGCCAGTCTTAACACTTAGCTTGAATAGATAAGTCTTCCACTCATCTCCCTATGGTTAACAGAGCAAGGTATTGTGACTCTTAGGGTTTTGGAATATCTGCTAAATATAAAAGGTCCCAGCTACATGCTGAGGGAGACCCAGCTTGAGCCTTAGCCCCCTGGGCTGATGAAGTTCCAAAGATAGCACTGTTGCCTTTCAGAGAAAAACCAGCCTAACATGCCTAGGCGAAGGGGTTAGAATATTGTTCTTACCACAATATGAAACTGGGAAGGACAATCAATCAACCAATCAATAAACATTTGTTAAGGACCTACTATGTGCCAGATACTGTCCCTGCCCTCAAGGAGCTTACGGTCTACACACAAATATATACAAAGCAAGCTATACACAGGATAAATCAAAAATAATTAACAAACAGAAGGAAAACACTAAAATTAATAAGGGTACCAACACGCCAGACTAAAGAGTAAGGATCTAAACAGACTTTGACATGCTAGAGTCTAATAAGGTGAAATTCACTAGGGAACAAGGTAAAGTCTTATACCGGGTACAAGAAATCAATATCACAAGTACAAGATGAGAGAAACATGGGCTGGTAGCAGTTTGCATGAAAAAGACCTGGGAACTTTAGTGAGCTGCTCTATAAGAACTAAGAGCGTTTGACAGGGCAATCCAAAAATGCTAATATAATCTTGTACCCCAAAAAGAAATGCACAGAATCCAAGAATAAAAGGATTACAGTCCCCCAATACTCTGCCCTAGTCAGACCATATTTAAATATTTATTTCAGTTCTGGATGTCATAGTTTAAGAAAGCTATTGATAACCAGTTGATTATACAGGGGAGAGTAATCATGACGGTGATGGACCTTGTATCCAAGCCAAATGAGGCTCAGTAGAAGGAAGTGGGAATACTGGAGAAGAAAAGGTTCAGGAGGGCATGATAGCTACGGCAAAAGTATTAGACTTATTTTGTTTGACCCTGGAGGGGTCTATGTGCCAGGCACTGTGCTAAGAGCTTTACAAATAATGGAAGCAAACTGGAAGAGAGAAATTTGGCTCTATCAGGAAAAACTTCTGAACAATTAGAACTGCTAATAGAACCATGAGATTGTGACAAGCAAGAAAGGAATGTCAGGATCATATCACCTTCAACTTTGAACAGCAGAGAGGCAAGATTGGATTTGTGGGAAAGTGGCCTCCACAAGAGAGAGGAAATAAGCACTTGAGTTCTGGGTACTGTGCTAAGCTCTTCACAAATATTAAGTCACTTGATCCTGGCAATGACCATGGGAGGCAGGTGCTATTATTATCCCCATTTTACAGTTAAAGAAACTAAAGCAGAAAGAGGTTAAATGACCCTCCCAGGATCACACAGCGAAGAGTGTGGGACCATATGTGAACTCAGGTCTTTCTGACTCCAGGCCCAGTGAACCAATCCACTATACCACTTAGCTGCCTTTCATACTGCAAGGTGGGGTGTTCTTGTACTGTCAGCAACACTAGAAATTTATATATCCTTTATGTAATCTATATAAAATTATACATAATTAAACATAAATATAATTTTATATGAAGTTAAATATAAATGCATAATATAAATTAATATCTAATAATAAATATGAAACAAATCTGATATAAATACAATTATATAAAATGTATATATCTTTTATATTTATTTATCTTATACCTTTGGAAGTAATGGCTACTCATACATGATTTATATCTCATTTTCTTTCTTTTTAATGCTCCTTTGAAATACTGTGAATTTCATGCTTTTAAATGAGGAGTCAATTTCAGTATAGTAATGGGTATGCATATATGTTTACAGATTTCTTGGGTAGCACGTAGAAGCCAAGAGAGTGAGAAAATCTCCCAAAACATATCTGGGACTTTGTATCATGAGAGAGACTATGAGACAGGGGTTACATAAATGTTTTTCTTGTATCCGGCTGGGTTTGAACTTCAGGTTGCGGGCTTTTCTCTTTGACCTATTCCTTTGTGACCTCCAGCTTAACTGAATAAACTGTAATATAGTTGGGCTATATTTGGAGAGCACCTGTAATCATCAGACTACAACATGCATGGAGAACGGAACATTTATATTCTAGTCTGCATTGACCCCAATTAATTTGTAATTTCAACTAAAAATGGTGTTTCTAAACAAAGCACTATATAACTTAGGCTAAGATGCCCCAGAAGAAATCATCTATTCCATTAGGATACGGAATAGGTTTCAATTATCTTAGAAATTTTTCCCAGAAGCAGGACATAGAATCAAGAAGGTGGAAAAGATATTTTGGACTGAGATACAATTTTTAAATGATCTTTTTTAGCTCAGTGTTCTCTCCACTGCACTCTCCTATTGTGGCATAAATATGTAAAGGAAAACAACACTGAAAGACTTTAGATTTCTGATCAATACAGTGATTCCAATCATAATTTTACAGGATTGTCAGTGAAGCATGCCTCCTGCCACTCTGATGAGAGGTGCTGGAATATAGGTGAAAATCTTCCTAAAATGCAAGTCTCTTCATACACCCCATGTCACCCCACATTCAGTAGACTTCAGTGGCTCCCTATTACCTCCAAGATCACGAAAGGACTTTTTAAGCCCTTTGTAGCCTGGTCTCTTCCTACCATTCAGTCTTCTTATACCTTCCACATACTCTACAATCCAATGACACTGACCCCCTTGCTGCTCCTCAAACATAACACTCCATCTCCCGACTCCACAAATTTTCATTGGCTTTCTTCATCTCCCCCTCCCGGCTTCCCTGGGTTTTTTCAAATCTCAGCTAAAATCCTACCTTCCTCTATCTTCCTTAATCTTAGTGCCTTTTATAGATGTTTTTGATCCGATAAAAAAAAATTGGTAAGTCCCTTAGAAGATTGATGCTTTTTGATACCGTAAAAATTCTGTGGTTTCTTTTCCCTTGCTTATTAGATTTAACTTGAAAAAGCCACAAAGGTGCAGACAGCTTCGGTATTCGTCATAGTACATTGAAAATTCTGACTTCGGGGGAGTCTGAAATTGCAGTTGTTTTTCAGGGAAAAAAAGAAGAAAAATCCCCTGATTATTCCCCTGAAATTTCTGCCCTGGGGCCATGTTCCCCAACCGGGGCATGCATCAGCTTTCCAAGCCCACTATCTCAGCTCAATCTCAACCATGCTTCACTTTGGTCCCTGGCACCTGGAACCAGGATCAAATCGGCTCTGCCACTGATCCTGAAAGGGATGTGTCAGTCTACTCCCCTTCGGCCCCGTCACCATCTTTCCTAACCAAAGTGCTTCTCCTTGACCATCATTCTCCTATGTGTGTTGTCTCCCCCTACTAAAATACAAGCTCCATGAGGGTACAACTGTCTTTGCTTTTATTTCCATCCACAATGCTTAGCACAGTCGCCCCAGTCATTCTATATAAAATCAAAATACTCTAAAATAGTAAAATTCTCAAAGACACATCTCTACTTATTTTACGCTACAATGGTCCCATTTCCTATTACATGTTTACTGGCTCCTCTTTAACACTTCGGTGTTATCTTTGATGTTCCTTTCCCCCTCACCTCTCATATTAAAGCTGTCGTCTACTTACGTTGGTTCTGCCTTTGTAACATCTCTCACATCTGTCCCCTCTTCTATTTCCATCACTCTACAATAGATTATCATTACTGCTTGCAAAAGACCGTTGCAATAGGTCATCCATCCCTTCCTCACTCCAGTCATTTCTCAGCACCTCTGCCAGAACAAACTTTCTTACATATAGATGCACTCAAATCATGCCCTTACTCCAAATTCCTTAGTTGCTCTTTTATGACCTACTGAGTAGATTTCAAACTTCTGTGCCCGGCATTCAAGGCCCACTACAGTCTGGTACTACCCTAGCCCTCCAGCTTTACTTCTTACTCTTCTCCTAAATTCTATGCTGCAGCCAAATTGGCTCAGTATGCACCTTTAATATGCCCTGCACCTTCCCACCCCTGTACCTTGGTTCCCACGTTTGACTACATCTGAGATGACCTCCCTTCTCTGCTTCTTACCAACCCTCTAAAGATCAATTTAAATATCATCTGCAACATAAAACCTTCCCTACTCTCCAATGCTTCCCCAATAAATACCAGAATAAAAACACACACACACACACACACAAAAAAGCCTACTCACAAGAAGCTCTCCTTAGCAGAGGCAGCTCAGTGGCTAATAGGGCACTGGATCTAGGGTGAGGAAGGCCTGAATTCAAATTTGGTCTCAGACCCTTACTGCTGTGTGACCCTGGGCAAGTCACTGACCTCTGCCTCTGTTTCCTCACCGGTAAAATGGTGATAATAATAGCACTTATCTCCCAGGATTACTGTGAGGATCAATTGAGATAATATTTGTAAAACACTTTGCAACTCTCAAAGCAGCTATTATTATTCTACTGAGGGAGACAGAATGTATAGATAAAAATATATAAAGGATGAACATATGCAGTCAGCTGACAAGCATTTGTTAAGTGCTTACTGTATGCAGGGGGCAGCTAGGTGGTACAGTGGATAGAGAGCCAGACCTGGAATCAGGAAGACTCATTTTCCTGAGTTCAAATCCAGTCTCAGACACTTGCTAGCTGTGTGACCCTGGGCAAGTCACTTAACCCTGTTTGCCTCTGTTTCTTCATCTGTCAAATGAGCTGGAGAAGGAACTGGCAAACCATTCCAGTATCTTTGCCAAGAAAAACCCAAATGAGATCATGGAGAATCAGGTGCTACTGGAAAATGACTGCACAACAATATTATGCCAGGCACTGTGCCAAGCACTAAGGAAACAAAACAAGACAGAAAAGGTAAAACAGCCCCTTCCCTCAAGGAATTCACGTTCTAGTGGAGGAGACAATGCAAACTGTGTACATCCATGTGCAGGATAAATTGAAGGTAATCTCAGAGGGAAAGCACGAGCGGCAAAGCAGACTGAAAAAACCTTCTCAAGAAGGGGAGACTTCAGCTGAGTCTTAAATGAAGTCGGGGAACCCAAAAAGCAATCAATCAATGAATGCCAAAAAGTTAAATGCAGGGTAGTTAGGAAGGGAGGGCACCAGGGAGTGGGGAGATTGGTAAAAGCTTCACGTAGAAGAAGACGGTGTTGGAGCTACATCTTGAAAAGAGAAAGGAATTCTACCAGGCAGAGATGAGGAGGAAGTGTATTTCAACCCGGCACAAAGGTTCAGTTCTGGGAAGGTGGAATTCCACATCTGAAAAAGGGAGAAGACAGTCTGACTGGACTGTAGAGTGCAGGAAGGGGAAGTGGGAATGACAAGGCTAAAAGGCTAGGCTGGGGCCAGGTTGTGGAAGGCTTTAAAAGCCAAATTAAAGAATTAATATTTTATCCTTAAGAAAATAGGGAGTCACTGGAATTAAATAGGGGAGTGACCTGATCAGATCTGCTCTTAAAGAAAATCATTTTGGCAGCTATGGTCACTCCTTTGTTCCTGCTCAGGTTCCATTCCTATTAAAACTTCCTTCTTCTTTTTTATAATTAAGATTTTTTATTTTTAGTTTACAACACTCAGTTCCACATAATTTTGAGTTCCAGATTTTCTTCCCCCGCTTCCCCCCCCAACGCCCAAACTTCCTTCTTTACAAAAGCAGCTTCTCACCTTGGAAGTTCACGTCATCCCTGAAGCCCCTCCCTCTGATGGGTCAGCTTCTCCCAGAACCTCCATTTTAAGACAAGTGCCACTCCTTCACTCCTCTCTGGGCTCTGCTCCCGACTCTCCGGGCTTCTCTTTCCATCATCCTCCTAAAGGAGGGCTGACCGAAGCAACACAACCTTCTTCCATCTTTTTATGTGTTTTTCCCCACTAGAAAGCATAAGCTCCTTGAGGCCATGGACTTTCTTTTTGCTTGTTTTTGTATATGCCCAGCACTTAGTACAAGGCCTGGCACGTAGCAGAAACTTAAAAACTGCTCACTGATTTAACTTAACTTGACAATTCATGAAGGATGGGTTAGAATAGTAAGAGAATTGAGGAAGAGAAACTAATTGAGAGACTATTGCAAAAGTTCAGGTGAGTTGTGAAGAGGGCTGAACTAAGAAGGTAACTAAAAGGGGAGCAGAGGCTTGGCAATTGATATGTGGGGCAAGAGAGTGAGGGGGTCAAGAAGGACAAAGGTTACATATCTGAGAGACTAACAGAACGAGGGTACCTTTGCCAGAAGTAGAGATGTTTGCAAGAAGGGCAGGTTTGGGGGGAAATATAACAGGTTCTGTTTCAGACACGTTGGGTTTGAAATGTCCAGGACAAGCAGACTGAAATGTGCAATAGGCAGCAGGAGGTACGGGAGCAAAGTTCAGGGGAGAGTCTAGAACCAGATATTTAGATGTGAGTCATCAGCATAGCGATGATTATTATAGCCAAGGGAGCTGATCGAGTAACCAGGAGATGGGATGTAGAGAGAGTAGAAGGCCTAGGACAGAACCCTGAGTGTGATGAATCAGCAAAGGAGACTGATGGGGAATGATGAGACAGGCTACAGAACCAAGAGGAGAGTGATGACAGGAAAACCCAGAGGAACCAGAATCCAGGAGGAGAGGATTGTTAAACATCAACTACTGTAGTCTTCTCATCTTCTTAGATTCTGAATTTATTTTAACAGAATAAAATCCTTAGTCATGACTGGAACATACCTTAAAAGTCATCGAGTTAAAGTTCAACTTAAGGAAGTTAAACTTCCTTGTTTAATAGATGAGAAAACTGTCCTCAAAATGGTGGCCTATTAACTTGATTAATACAAAAAGCAGACAATATTTATAGCTCAGGTGAAAGATACTATAATTTCATTCCAGTAAGAAGCTCCAGAACAGGAATGACATTTTAACTTATCACACTAAGAAATTATCTATATTCAAATATGAATTGAAATGTTTAATAAATATATCTTAACAACTCTGTAGATAGCCCACTATGTTAAATTAGCATCAGTTGCACAGAATGAATGGTCCTTGCACATCATGCAAATAGTGGACACATTTGAAAATTTTTCTACATCAGTTAGATATAAGCCAAAAACTTCAATAGGGATGAATAAAAGAGGAAAAAAAGTTTTGTTAATGATTAAAAGCTTAAACTTACCTTGTAAAAATTCCTCCCTGAAAGCAATGAATTAGAAGACTGCAACTCAGCCCTTTCTGACCCGTTTGCTGAGAATCTTCCTTGTACCACATAAAACTAAAACACTGGACCACCCCTGCTGCAATGAGCACAAAGCTCACTGTTAAAATACCAAAAATATGCTGTCCTTTATAGAAAAAATTTACAGTCACCCAGACATCCAATATTAAATCAGCCACATAGATTAGACTGCCAAGAACTAACATCACAAAATTCCATTTCGTAAATTGCATTATGAGACACTATAGTTCTTGGCTGCCTGCTTCCTGTTATTTCATATATTTTTAAAAATATGGGCAATTAATATTAATGTATTCTTCACTGCAGTACTGAGTTTTAACTTCTATTGACCCAAGTCATAAGAAAATTAATAAGACTATAATCTTTTCTAAAGAACTAATGTTAGGACACTAGATGTGGAGATGGAGTATTCAATTGTCTGTTTCAAAATAAAGATGATATCCATCCTTTGTCTCAAATGACTGCACCTAAAGAAAAAAAGAAGGGAAAACTCATGAGAATCTTGAACATGACACCAAAAATGCTAAAAACTTAGAAAGCAAACATCTATGGAAACATAGCTCCAGAGCTGGAAAGCGCCTCAGAAGTCCAGAGGCATCACTGCTCACTTCACTCCCCAATATGGCCTAAGCCTGATTAAAATCTAATTGGGGAAATATTTAACAAAATGAAAAAATAACAAAATAGAACATACAGAATGGTAATATGTGGTTTTCTAAGTTTATATGCAGCCACAAGGATCCTTACATAAGGTTTGTTGTGTTGCTTCAGTCATGTCCATCTGTGATCCCATTTGGGGTTTTCTTGACAAAGATAGTGGAGTGGTTTGCTATTTCCTTCTCCAGCTCATTTTTACAGATGAGGAAACTGAGGCAAACAAGGTTAAGTGATTTGTGTAAAGTCACATAGTAAATGTCTGAGGCCAGATTTCAGCTCAGGAAGATGAGTCTTCCTGACTCCAGGCCCAATACTCTATCTACTGCCCCACTTAGATGCCCTAAGGTTTAGCGGCCTCCATTTCTATTTGAGTTTGACATCACTGATCTAGACCAATGACCTAATTTTACAAATGAGGAAACTAACAGAGGTTGAGAACAACTAGAGAAGGAACATCTCACTCTCACTGACTAACACACTGAGTATAACTAAGTCAATCAATTAACAAACATATAGTAAACTTCTACTATGTGCCAGAGATTGCACTAGGTACTAGAGAAACAAAGGCAAAATGAAACAGTCCATACCCTTAAGAACTCCTGGGCCTATGGCAGATCCTTGACATGAAAAGTCTCAGAAAACCACTTCCTTTTCTTAAACTTCTCCTGCCTGTACTTACCCTTTTAATAACACAAATAAATATGCCCACTTTTATGATTTTTTTTCTTGTTGCTCATAGTACTTTACCTCCGGGTCCTTTTGCAGAATTTTAAAAGGAGGTCTCACCACTCCTAGAGAGATACTGTTAAACCTGAAGGTTCAGAAGTACTAATCTTTCTGACAGCAGGTTACAGAGGTTAAAATGACGAGGCTCTGGAATCCTAAAACTTAAAGCTTCTCCAGGGATGCCTTTGCCACAACTACTAGCTGGGTGACCTTTTTGTGAAGCAGCATCCTCATCTATAAAGCAGGAAGAGTCATACCCAATGTAATCTACCTCACCAGGTTATAAAGACTGAACAGAATAAGAGGGTTTGTGAATTATCATATGTATTGAAGTTGTATCCCATAGAAAACTAGGTTCTACAAGATATGGCCAGGAGCTCCCTGAAAAACCAAAGTATAGTCTCGTAATCTCAGAGTTATCCTGGACTTCTCACGCTCACTCCAGTATCTGGCCACTGAACCCAGCTGGCTTCAGAGGAGAATGTCAAGTTGGTGACTTTACACAGGCCTGCCTCACTTAAATCCAATCTACCTGCATGTGATGGCATTATCTCTCTGATGTCATGGTCCTCTTCTTGAACGAAGGACAAACAAGAAGCAGTATTTAATCTCTTCCTGCCTAAAGTCTCTCCCCTCTCTGATCCATACTCCATACGGCTACCAAAGTGATTTCCTTACCAACTCCACTAGCTCCTTAAAACCTCTAGGACAAAAGGTTAAAAACCCCTTTGTTTGACTTTTAAAGCCCTTAATAAATTGACCCCGACTTATATCTTTGGCCTCCTTATACACTGCTCCCCTTCCTGGAATCTATGGACAAGTCAAATTGTCCTCTCTGTTCCTAACGCTTGACATCCATCTTCCATCTCTGTAAGCTTTGCACCAGCTGTCCCCTCTGCCTAGAATGCATTTGCTCCTCTGAGAATTGCTAACTTCCTTGAAGAAATAGCTATAATAAGAATTTTTTAAGAGGTAGCTCAAGTCTCTTATTCTACCTGATGCCTTTCCTGATCCCAGCAAGGTTGCTGGGGCCCTCTCTTACCAACTATCATACATTTAACTACCTTTTAATTTGTATTTATTCTACATATTTCTTACATATATACTTTTATGTGTATCCTGGGCCATCACCAGTGGTCACTGGACTCTGATGACTGTGGAGGAAAGAGTGCATCTGATGACTTTGCACAGCCCTGCCTCATTTAAATCCAACTCACTCGAAAGTCAAGACATCACCCTTATGATGTCATTGGTCCTCTTCCAGAATGAAGGACAAACAACAACAAACATATGTGTACATGTCGTTGCTGTAAGACTCTTGAGGGCTGGAATTGTTTCATTTATGTCTTTGTGTCCTGGTGCTGAACACACAGCAGGTACTTAATAAAAGCTTGTTAATTAACTGTTTGGGGGAAAGCATGGAAGCCACCCCTATCATCATATCCAGGATGTGCCCTAATGTTAGACTTGGAATGTGACTCCTTTTGTGCACCAGAAAGATAAAATTGCCTATCTAAAGGCAAAGGAGAAAATCTTCTTCTAAAATTTTTTAAAGTAGAAACAAATAATTTTAATAGCAGTTTCCAGAGTATAAGAAATGAATATATCAGTTAACAGTTCCCAGGATGGGGGAGAGTGTGGGTTGTTTTTTCTACCCCTAGGGAAGAACAATATAGGTGAAATATCTATTCAAATGGAAATAGCTACTCAAACCATTCAACTTGACAACAGCCAAAAAAATTCATTTACCTCTAATTTCTTCTCTCATTGAAATGTTATCATCTGAAACAAATGTGGAAGAGCAACGGCTTAAAGAAATTGAATAAATGTAAAACTAATCTTTCCATATAGAGCTGAATTCAAATATGTTACATATATATTGCATATTACATAACTGTAATATTTTTTTTTTATCCAGTGGGAGACTGAAGCCTGCCAAGTATATTTCTTTTAACTTTAGTATCCATAAAAAGACTTTCCATTGCCTGACCCTGACAAGGAAGACAGCAGCCACTCTGGATAAGAATAGCTTTTAAGAAAGTGAAGAGTAATTTCTTAGAAACTGTAGGGGAAATTGCAGCATTGGCAGAATACCAGACTAAGCAGACTGATCTAATATGATGACTCTTAGGTTTCTAATTCAGTTTTGAAGAAAGTAATTACCTGATTGGAAATAACCTAATACACAAAGTAAATATGGCTGCTCCTGCTGGAAGTGCCACTGGAACATGTAATGATCATGAAGTCGTGCAACTTGTGTTCTAATCCTCACACTAAGGTATGAATCCAATGTAGAGTCCGGAAAACTACTCCCAATAATAAAGTTCTGCAGCATGAAGGCTTTTGGAGATTCTTAATGACATGTCACTTCTACTATGGACCAATACTAGACAGATGATGAAATCAGTCAAGCTATGTGGCTCCCGGCCAAAAGAAATAATCTTTGCACTCTGAACACAGTCTATCTGAGATGACACAATTCCTGCTTTATAAAAAAAATCTAACCCGGATCTTCACTAGTTCAACAAGTTTTTCAAACCATACAAAAAGCAGACTTACCTATCACAAATGTAAACGTTCTTTATCTCTACAAATCTTCCTTTAACTCAGAGATTCTTCAGAAAAAAAATCATCCTCAGCCACATTTGATTTCCTGTGAATTTAAACCAATTGTAATAAAAGAGCATATAAGCTTTTAAGATGAAATACCAAAATGAAACTCAAATCACCTGTTGGTCACATGATCTACTGATGACATAATATCTATGATATGCAACATTAAGAATACAACCCTTTGTAACTACAGCTGGGAGCAGTACTAACATACACATAGGTTTAAGCCAGATTTTTCCTTTACATTCCAGTCATCTCTCAGGGAACATTATTTTGGGTATGTTTTAACCCATCCGATGAAATCACAGTAATAGACATTTATTTAGCACTTTGAAGTTTTCAGAGTACTTTATACAAATTATCTCAGTTTAACTTCACGGCAGCCCTGTCAGAGAAGTACTGAAGATATTATGATCCTTATTTTACAAATGAAGACATTGAGGCTCAGAAGGTTTAAGTGATTTGCCCACAGTATCAGAGGTGGCCTCCCTTACCCAGCATTTTCGGTATATCATGCTGTCTAATTCTAATAAATCTTACTCTAACAGAACTTTACTGCATTTGAAAAACTCTGGGAAGAAAATTTATAAAGTTCAGAATATGACTTTTCAGGAGCGGATTTTAAATAAACTTTTAATTTGCCATAGGATCATAGCATGGTATAATCTAGAGCTAGAAAGGAATTGAGAGATTATTTAGTCCAACCTCTTCATTTTACAGATGAGGAAACTGAATCCCAGAGAGGTTAAATGACTTGCCCAGGGCCATGGATAGGCATGAATAAGCTGCACCATATTAACAATGAAGACTTACGTACAAAAAGCTGTATTAAAAATATCATCAAAGATATTCATGAACAAAAGAGGAGATAGGCTGAATATATTAGCAAGGGTGAGGGTTCACTAATTGTTACTCACATCCTGTCAAAAGAACCAGAAGAAGGCATGTGACTATTTCAGGGGGGTGACCTCCTTAAGGACTGGAGTTGTTTTTGCCCTTTGTATGTCAGGCGCTTAGTACAGGGCTTGGCATATAGAGATCTATTAATAAATGCTTGTTAACTGATTGACTAACATGAATAAGTGTTGAATGAAATGGATGGGTGTGGATGGGTTGTGATCTGTACCACTAAAGGGGCACCAATGAAATCAACAGTCTGATGAGACCACGTGCACTGAAGAATCAAAAAATTCTCTCTCTGAAGAATTTAAAAGAAGGGATACAGAAAAGAAAAAAAAAACTTTTACTATACCTCCCTGCCCCCTCCTAAATAAAAGCAGGAGCCCTGAAAGGCACTCTTGTCAGGACATAAGGGAGGCAGAAATCAGAGGCCATATACAAGTGATAATTTTACTCTTTGCATAGTAAATCATAGATCATGGAATTTTTGAGCTGTGAAGGGCCTAATACCACAACCACCACCCCCAGGAACTTGAAATTCTCCAAAATCTTTCAAACAGTACCAATATCGGCTCAGTAACATATGTTGGTTGTGTCAAATTAATTTTTTCAAATTAAAATACAAATTGCTAGTCTTGCCATATGCAAGGAGGAAACTTGATACTATGAGTTCAACAAAAGTTCTTAAAATACTTTTCCAAGAAAGGAATATATTTAAAAGGGGAGGTATGGTATAGCGGGATAGAAAGCTGACCTTGAAGTTGGGAAGATGTGAGCTCAACTCTTGCTTCTGAAATACTCCAGCTATGTGACCTGAGCAAATAATTTAACCTCTCACTGGCTGAGATAATTCTCTATATAAACTGCAGAGAAGAGGCCAACCTTCACTGATAGAGGGAGTTTCCACACCAGCAGTTCTTTATGCTAATATAATCACAAGTCTGCTCCTTCCCCCCAAAAGTACAGATTTCATACAAGAGTCAAGAAATTATACATCTCACCAATAACTGTCATTCTATTTAAACAAACTCAGTATATGAATGCTAGATTTATAAAGAAGATAAATTAGGATCTGATTATGTACTTTACACGCTTTTTTAATCAAGAGATTACTTTTAAATAGCAAACTACAGTAATAAAAAAAATTCAGTTAATAAATAGTTCATAACCCTGGGAGTTCATGTAGTCCAACCTTACTCCTTGTATGTACTTAAACCAGGTCTCAAAGGAATTAAGTGATTTGCCTAGAATCACAATGACAAAGCTGGTACTGGAACCCAGTTCTTCCAGTCCTCCGTCCTTTGGGACTTTCACTATGGTCACCCCAAGAAACACATCCCTCGCTTAAAACAAATAAGTTATTTATCTGTGAAATTATATCCTCTTAGCATTTTTCCTGCATCAAGAAATGATAGGATGGTTATCCAACTGGAAGCATTATTTTGAACCTGAACTGATGCCTTTTCCTCATCTGTATATGATGGGGCTGTGCTAAATTTACATGATTCTGCAAGTATTTTTGCACTAAAGTCGGGGATTTCACGCACCGTCAAGAGAAGAGACCTGGGTGAGTCACTAATATTCCACTTCTATTACAAAGGGACCCATTACACACATGCACTCTCCGGAGATGAGTTCCTTAGCACCGGACCATCTGCACAAGGTCAGCTACCAGGACACCAGAGGAGGCGTCAGTCAATCAACATTTAATAAGCGCCTATCGAAGTGCTGAAGACTGTGAAGGAAAAAGGGAGAAGCCCATATAGATTCTAGGATCCTATGCAATTCTGCTCCCCTGAGTGGTTGGAGGTGGGTTTGAAACATGCACCAAGTTATCCCTCCCAAACGGGTAATTAATTAAGTTAAATCTTGTAAAATTCTTATGTCTGCCCTTTGTCCTGACTGCAGATTTTCCGTCTCAAAAAACCCCAAATAACCATACAGGCAGAGCAAACTCCCTTCCCCAAGATCACTTGCAACTGTGACTCTATTACTCTGTGATAATCGGCCAAACGAAATACCCACCATCAAAACTCAAAACCGAAAATGATGAAAAGCAGAGAGCCTCGAGCTCTCTTTAAATGCACGTGGCCACACCCAGTCAAACTCCGGAATTGCCTTGCCCCTTCCCTCCTCCCCTTCTTTTTCCCCTCCCCCGCTGAGGGCGGGCCCAGGTGATCACGTGGTATTCCGAGGTCAACCAATCGCTGCCCGGTCTGTGCGGCGGCGCGGGAGGAGCCCGGCCTACTCACCGCCTCTGGGGCCGGGCCTTCCCGCCCCTGACACACGGCGGCGCCCCACTCCGAGGCTTCTTTTGCTGGTCTTGGTCTTCGGAGCTGGGTCGGGGGACAAGATGACGACGGTCCTGCCACGGATCGAACAGCTCTCCTCCCGGGTGGTGCGTGTCCTGGGCTGTAACCCCGGACCCATGACGCTCCAGGGCACCAACACTTACTTGGTGGGGACCGGCCGCAGGTAACTGCCTCCGGGGCCGGGCTGCTGTGTGAGCTGCGGGGCAGCGCTTGCTCCCTGCCCTTGCCCCGGCGGGGGAGGGTGTCAGGCCTGGCCCGGGGTGCGGGCATCCCCCCAGGTCGCAGTTATTGCCCAAATGACACACGGGGACCCTCCCCCCCGCAGGCACTATTAAAACGCGTTGCATTTTGGTTTTTGGGGTGCCAGAGGACCCCCTCCCCACCCCCAGTCCAGCCGCAGAGAGGAGGCAGAGCTCCCCACTCCTAGCAGCAGAAGCGGGTAACCGGGGAACTAGTGCCGCCTGAGCCGCCCCCGGAGCAGCCCCACTTTCTGCTTCTCCGGCCACTTGGCTCATCCCCACCTCACTTGACCCCAACTTCCCGTTCACTGAAGGGGTGAGATCGTGGTGGAGCCTTTCTGGGAGGTCCTACTCCACACCTCCCACCAGAGGGCATGATCCTCTGCCTTCCCTAAGATCTGCTTAAATGTGAACCCTAAAGCTGGCGTCTGCTCCGAGCCTGGAGTAGCACAATCTCCTCTCATTTTCCTTTGCAAATATTCCTCCCTCGTTTTTGAGGATTGTCTCCTTTGACCCTTTGTTATTTGTAAGGCAATGGGGTAGTCTCATGTTTTGGTCGTGTTGCATTTTTAACTGTGTTTCAAATAAAAGGAATAAATAAAGATTGTAATTGTTAGCCATATTCCACGTTGGTTAGCATGAAGGCGGGTGTTAGAGCAGACGGTGAGCGCCTAAATGTTGTATGTATCCATGTGAGTTAGACTAAAAGGTAAGCCATTCTTCTCACCGCCTTACCAAAGGATCAGAATAATAGGAGAAAAGTTCACCAGATTTCATCATTCTCTTAGCCTTTTATAGGATCTTGAACTGTTCTATTTTGTTACTGTGGAATACTTGTGATGAGTACATTGCAGGCATTTTAATGGATCACCTATTGAACTGACTTACTGTGTACTTTAGTACTGTGCCAAGGACTCTGAGGGAATGCAAAAATAATAAAATAAAATAAAAGAGTCCGTATTCTTAAAAAGTTTAAAATCTTAAATAGTGTGGGAGCAATGCTCATACAATCTAAATTATGTGCTTTTCACACAGTAAACCGTTATACTAGGGTTTGAATGAAGTTAGTGAACAGTAAAAATCAGCATTATGATTCTGAGCACCTCTAAGACCAAGTCCTCAATATTTCTTTGATTTCCCCCTTCCTGTCACCCTGTACTGTGTCTTAATTGGTCTCATTATACCATCTTTCAGCACACCAGTCGTTATGTCCTATATACTGCTGTCAGACATTAATTTTCCTAGAGCACAGCTTTTACATATAAAAAGAACTTTTATGCCTAAAAAAAAAAGAACCTCTGATGATTTGTTGCAATCTTATGTTCTTCTGAAGCCCTGATTATATAATAGACACTCAAGAAACACTTATTGATTATGGCAAAAGTTGAATTTTGGAGAGTGAGAATTTGGAATTGGCAGAAAGAAGTAAGTTCAATAAATATTAATGCACCTTTGTGTGGGAAGTTGCTACTGCTGCTTCACCCTGACTAGAGTAGGTTGAGGGGTTTTTGTTTGTTTTTTTAAGCAGTGATGAATTTCATTCAGTTCCAAAACAGGTGTGCATAAAACATCTGCCGTGTGCAATGAACATTGCTCTTGGGGAGCTTTTCCTCATTCGTCTAAACCTGTGATTTCATCTGTGTAGGGGTTTCCATAGCAGGCAACTCCCTCTACCATGCAGATTAACAAGAGTGCCACAATTTTGAATTAGTCATATGTGCACTGAGAGGTTAAGTGATTTGTTCTGGTGACAAAGCTGTTATGTGAGGAAGGAGACTCACTGCAGGGAGATACAGAGATGACTGTATTAATGTCTCTAACCTCCCGTGTAACCAATCACAAACATTTGCAAGAAGGCTACTTCAGTTAGGAGCATAATTTAACCAGTAGAATAAAGCAAGTCTAACCAGTATGATGCACAACCTTGTTCTTTTTATCTTTAGCTTCTTATCATTAGTGCTAACCAACCACAGACTTTGTATGATAATTATTTCTTTTTCCTGAGGGAATGACGTACTTCCTCCAGATTTTTAAAAAATCTACTGATAAAAAGTAACTCCTTACAGAGGATAATTCTAGTTGATTTTATGATCTCTTTCGTCCTATAAGTGTGGGGAATTTTTTTTTTAAATTAAGGCAAAGGAGGTTTAATTTTTTTTCCCTAAAAGCCATCCTTTTTAACTAGATAATTATTCTTGGAATCCTGACAAGAGTATTTCCTTAGGCTTTTTGGCCATATGCAGGTTTGTACGTCTGAAGGTTCAGGTGATTCCCATTAAGAAAAGGCCTCAAAAACAACCAAGGATGACACTATTAAAAGAGCAACAAGAACCTCTATTGTTTATCCAAATAAAATTACTATCCTCCCCTTCAGGTTTCCTTTTTACGGAAGCTACTCGGTCCTCAATACACAGAGACAGTAAAAATCTGGAATGCTAAATTTAGAGATCCCAAAATATTAAAGGAATGTCCTTAGGAGGAATAGATCTTAAAATTACCTTTCATACTTGATCCTGTGTGCAGGGAAGTAACCGTACAAAGTAAATAAAAACATGAACATCTAGATGTTTACTCTTATGTCCTAGCATTGGAGCAAATGTGGTTAAAAAAAAAAAAAGGCAGTTGGAAGGGCATGTCCAATATACATACTGTACACCCAGAGGGTTCACACATGCAGCTTACAAAACTCTTACGTGAAGCCAGAAAAAGATTAAAATGTAACCAGGAAATATTTAAATAAAAAAAACATAGATAACATTTTAAAACTAAGTCAGTATGTGGCCTACAGAAATCCTTTTGTACATGACAGTATACTGAAGTGATACAACAGCATGAGCAAGTCCTATAAATATTTATATTAAAGCTTCACTAATTTGGATTTCACTATTTAACATTAGCGATTATTCCAACAAACTGTTGAAATTTATTTGCTTAGAAAACCTTATAATTCAAGTAAGTAATGTAAACAGGATTGTTAGGTAATTATTTAAAATTGGAATGGGAAGGAGAGAAACTGGTAAGGGAACAAACCTCCTTCAGGAGCATTCATTTTATATGTAAATAGCTTATATTCTAATAATAGATTTTTAATATCTTCATTAAATTGATTTTTTAAGAACTTTACTAGTCAGCACTATGTTAGACTTTATATTTGTTTGGAAGTAGTAATTGACATTTTACTAATTTAAACTAAATTTCCTCAAGTTGATATGAATTTAGTCAGTTTTATTATGTAACCAAGAAAGAATCAAAAAGAATGTGAAATGATAATTGAGAAGGGAACTATAACCCTAAAATTAAATAATATTAGAACTAGAGGCTTGAGAAATTAACATAATTCTACCATCTTAGAAATGGATGAACTAAGGCCTAAAAAGAGATAATGGTTTCCCTTAATTTGTGGTAGAAAGCGAGATTTTAAAGTAGGACTTTCTCTTAAGAAAGTTCAGAAACATAAATGGAAAAATCAGAGAGAAAATGTAACTTTAGCTCACGTAGGGAAATTGTACCTATCCTACCCCATTTCCCACTTCAGGTCTGAAAATGCTGAGTTACGGTACATAAACAAACCTATATAACTTAGTTACTATACCTAATGTAGAAGAACGAACTTGTTTAGAGAAGGTATTTAATCAAATCCTTTGGCACCTGTTGGACACAAGGCTATTGTGAGAGGTCTCTGAGTGTTTTGGTGTTAGTGCTTTGAAGTTTGCGAGGTGCTTTTCATGTCATCTCATTTGATACTCTATCCTCATTTTACAGCTAAGGAAACCAAAGCAGAGCAGAGGTGAAGTGATTTGTCCAGGGACACACAGCCAGGTGGTGTTTTGAGGCAGGATGTAAAGTTTCCAGAAGCTTAATACTAGCTAGCTTTTATGTAGCATTTTGAAGCTTGCAAAGCAATTTACAGATATTATCTAATAGCTACCATTTATATGGTGCCTACTATGTGCCAGACACTGTGCGTGAGGAAATGGGTTAAGAGAGGTAAAGACACTTGCCAGAGTCACACAGCTGGCTAGTGTCTAAGACTGTATTTGAACTCAGATCTTCCTGACTTCAGGACTTGTGCTCTATCCACTGTGCCACTTAGCTACCTCACTGTTTGCTTTCCCCTCTTGTAGCCTTCAAGAACTCAGGGTTACCTCTATACCATGATAAGTCACTAGAGTAAGATTTTAGTAGAGTTTTCGTAAAATTTAGCTTAGATTATCTGAATGGCCAACATGCTACTATTATCTCATACTTCGTAATTCTATGTATATTTCTATTGTTTGATTCCATTATTTAATTTGGCTTTTTAGGAGAATTCTTATTGATACTGGTGAACCATCAATCCCAGATTATATCAGCTGTTTAAAACAAGCACTGACTCAATTTAACACATCAATCCAAGAAATTATAGTGACTCACTGGCACCCAGATCATACTGGAGGCATATCAGACATATGTAATAGCATCAATACAGGTAAGCAGAGATGTTCATTAATCCTATTAGGAAAACTGTGGTTTTAAAGGTCTTGTTTTAGATGTGGAATGCTAAGTAAACAAAGTATTTACTGAGCTTTTCCTGTTTGCATGGCGCTTTACCCAAAGGAAGGTACATTTCAGTGGCCGAAGGCTGCCTCCTTAACTTTGGGGCTGGAGCTCTGAGGGTCTTCCCTTCCCAGTTTGATCTTTTTTTTTTTTTTTGAGTTTTTGATTAAAGGGACCATCCCTTAATTAACTTCTTAAAGAGACCTATTCGCTGAGTGGGTATTACCTCACTCACAGTGAGCACCTGAGAAGACCTTACCCTGAAAGGGCCAGGGTCTCCTAATGCATTCTGGGCCATCTCCAGTCATCTTGGGGAATATCAGGCTACTGGACCCAGACAGCTCTGGAGAAGAAAGTGAGGCTGGTGACCTTGCACAACCCTCCTTCAGTCGAATCAAGTCATGTCATCATTTCCCTGATGTCATGGTCCTCTTTGAGAAGGAAGGATAAACACAACAACTACTTCTAGGTACTATTTAATATTTGTATGCCTGTTATTCTTGTTTTAATGTAAAAGGAAGAGAAAAAATACTACTTAACGGTAGTATGTCATGTCCCCTGCCCTTCCCATCCCCTTGCAGAAAAGGAAAAGGTACCTTGCCACTTGCCGTAGACTAAAGATTTATCAACCTGTTGCTAAGCCTCTCCAAACTTAGTGAGGCTGCTCCTCGGACTCCAGGAATACAGTCTATCACCAGGCTTCTGCTCTTAAGTCTTTCCAGCAGGATAAAAGCTTCCAGAGCTCATATTCCACTAACATAGACTTGGAGAACTCGATGTCACCTTCGTGCCATAATGAGACGTCAGAATAGTACATGTGTGGAAAAGGCATACTATTCCAAGAATAATCTTGGAGTTTGAGCTGAGCTTTAAAGGGAGCTAGGGATATTAAGAAACCAGTGATTAACACTCTTTGGGTAGTCATTCAACCAGCTACAAATCCATCTGGCTTTATTACCAAGACGGAAGGAGAAGGGGCAGAGCATTACGGGCATGCATGATATTCAATAAAAAGGCACAGAGACAAGAGATAAGAGTGTCGTGCTCAACTGCAAATGGGGCAGTGTAGTTGGATCAGTGGAGAGTAATAAAGTATTTGGAGAGTAATAAAGTATTAGAAGACTAGAAAGGTAGGAGGGGGTCAGGTAAAGAATATAATTAAATGCGATCCTGGAGAAAATAAGGAGCTGTTGAGGGTGCATTGAGCAGAGGGTGACTTGGTCAAGCAAACATTTTAGAAAAATCACATTGGCAGCGAAGTAAATGATGGATTGGAGTGGGGAAAGACTTGAAGCAGGTAGACCAGTTAAAAGTTCACTGAAGTAGCCCAGGTAAGAAGTAATAAGGGCCTGAACTAGGGCTGCATGAGTGGAAAGAATAGGATGCATACAAGAGATGCTGTGAGGACAGAAACAACAATATGTGGCAACAGATTGAATACGTGTGGTGAGTGAGGAGGAGAGAGAAGAGTGAAAGATGGCAAGGAGATTTCAAGCCTTGGTGACTGGGAAGATGATGGCATCCTCAACAGTAACAGGAAAGTTTGGAAAGGGGGACGTTGGTGGGAAGAGAAGAAAAAACAAGCTCTGTTTTGGACATGTTGTATTAGAGACACCTATTGTAGGATGTCCAAAATGAGACATCTAAGAGGCAGCTGGAGATGTAAGACAGGCTCACAAGAGACTAAGTTTAGATATATAGATTTGGAATCATCTCCAGAAAGATGAAAATTGAACCCCTGGTTGCTGATGAGATCACCAAGTAATTCAGTAATAATATTTTTGTTTATATCCTCAAAGATGAGTGTTTCTCATCATTCCTAGACATATTTCCCCTATAGAATTTTCATGCATGGATGCTATCTATCCTTCCTCTGAACACTTCAAAATCTGCTGTCCCTAAAAATAGTACATTTCCCACTATGCCTAGCTTTTTCTCCTCTCTGAGAAATTGAAATGTTGTGGCCATTTCCCCCAAAAGTTTCTATCATTTCCACCTCAGCAACTAGCTCCTCAATTCAGAGTGGAATTTCCCTTTGTTTTTTTTTTAACGAAGAATGAAATTATCAAGTTATCAGCTGCTGTACTTTTGGTACAGAAAGGAAGTTCCAGTGGATGCCTGGATAATTGAAGAATCCCATCCTTTCAATGTCATGCTCATTGTTAGGCTTATGATTTGTTCTCCAAACTCCTCATCTGTTTTCTCCCTCTGTTCGAGTTGTCTGTAGTATACTCCAATGATAAAGTTACTAATGCTTCTCCTCTTATTGATTTCACCTCAGGGATATCATGCTTTTCTTTTCTGTTTCCTGGGTTTTCTCACATGAGTCTACCTTCACTCCTTACACTTTCTTGTTTGTTTTGAATAAGGTTATATCCAGTGAGGGCCATATTCTAACCACACTTCAGTGATGCCTATGAAGGCACTTCTGCCTTCTGGCATTAGGACCTCTAATTCGTCTTGCTTGTCGCCTAAATTTTGTGCATTTTTGTACAGATTTTGGAGCCTTGTGTTTTACTAATAGCTCATTTCTTAGATTTTTGTCTCCTGTGACCCTTCAGGTATCTGAACTGTTATTCTTTCTGCACTGTAGCTATTGTGTTTGGGATCTACTTGGTTGGAGATGCAAAGGTAGTTCTTCCAGTTTAATTAAAGTCTTTTTGGTTATATTTGAAAAACATCAGAAAAATACATTCTTGCCAGCTTTTGTTAGGTACCCAGCCAAGAAACCCATTATTCCCATGTACTAGAAATCCAAATCCCGGTCTCAGACACCATTTTCTTAGCCATCTATTTGTTTCCTAATTTAGCTTTTTTTCTGTATCCATTGTCTTCCATGGGCAGCATTGAAGGGGAAGAAAAAAAGACTTGTACCTCTCTGACCTTTACTTTCTTGCCTAAGACTTGATAATCTTTGTCATTGCTTTCTAGATTCCTCCTGGCAGTTTGGTTTATGCCCACATAAATCACCGCAAGTAGTTAGTAGCCATCTGTTTTAATGAGTCTTGGGGGTTCTTCATTATGCCTGGGGCATACACACCCCAGAAAGACTGTAGCCTCTTTATTATTACTAAGTCAGCAAGTACTCCCTTAGCAAGGAATCACCTATCACTATTACAGTTCTCTTCTTCCTCTAACCCTTACTAGATAACCTATTTCTGAAGGCTTCTGTGACTCTTACACTATCATTTGTTTGGTGGAATACAAGAAACTATTTCTTCCTCAAAGCCATCTAGCTCCC